>NW_012114899.1:5330817-5331270 GCF_000951035.1 Colobus angolensis palliatus
TCCTTCCTAACTCATTTTACGAGGCCAACATCATCCTGATACTAAAGTCTGGCAGAGACACAACAAAAAAAGATAATTTTAGACCAACATCCCTGACGAACATCGATGAAAAAAATCCTCAATAAAATACCAGCAAAACAAATCCAGCAGCGCATCAAAAAGCTTATCCAGCATGATCAAGTGGGCTTCATACCTGCGATGCAAGGCTGGTTCAACATATGCAAATCAATAAACACAATCCAGCATATAAACAGAACCAAAGACAAAAACCACATGATTATCTCAATAGATTCAGAAAAGGCCTTTGACAAAATTCGACAGCCCTTCATGCTAAAAACTCTCAATAAATTTGGTATTCATGGAACGTATCTCAAAATAATAAGAGCTATTTATGACAAACCCACAGCTAATATCATACTGAATGGGCAAAAACTGGAAGCATTCCCTTTGAAA
>NW_012114899.1:5335670-5372098 GCF_000951035.1 Colobus angolensis palliatus
AAAAAAAAAGAGCAGTTTTCTGAAAAGAACAAAATGAAAAATATTTTGGGAAGAGAAAACCATGTTTTAGAAATGTTAGATATAAATGACAATATGAGACATTTACATTAAAATATTGAATAACAAGTATAAATAATTTTTTATTATCCAGGAAAAAAGCTAAATTTCCTTAAAGATAAAGATTTAAACCTTCTTAAAGGTTTTTTAAAGTTATAATCAAAACTAAAGGTTAGCAGACAATGTCTACAAATTTCTAGAGTAATGAGAGTATACTCTAAAGATGCTACACACAGTCGTGATATTGGTTTTGTATAAAGTACACAAAACAAAATAAAAACAATAAAAACTAATGTAACTCTCATGAGTTTTAGGGACACATACCCCCATGTACATCCCTAAACACACACACTGCACCAGTTAAAAAACTAAGATGAATAATAAACTCAAGTAGTGTTGGAAAAGCCATGGTTAAAAGATGAAAAGTAAAATTTGAATCCAATTAAATAAGAATGAAACCTGGAAATTATGATCACAAAATTGAATTTCATTGTTGTAAACTGTTACTTTTTAAAATAATAATGTGAGTTATGAAATTAGAAAGTGGGAAAAAGTAATCAATTATCACAATTTTCCTTTGAATGAGTCAATCTATACTATGTAATTTAAAATGTAGTCAAAAATATAATAGAGTGATGATGCCAGCAAAATGGAAGATTAGGAGGTCCTCTGCTCATACCCCACTACAGCAATAATTTGGCATCCATTCATGAATGAAAATGCCTTTGTGGAAGCTTTGGAATTGAGATAGGAGGCTGCAAAACTTTGGTGATATACAAAATAGAGGAGGGTCATTTTGAGAAAGGAAGTCTATACCCTGGGTACCAACTGTAGTCCTGGCTACAGAGCCATAACTCTCCCATCTCATTGTGGAGATGCCAATGAATGAGTGACTTGCACACATGCTTTGGGAAACAGACCAGTTAAACTCAGCCCTGGCTGTGAACCCTGAAGCAGACTGTGACCTGGCTCCAACTCCTCTCAGTCATAACCTAGGAACAGCCTTGCCTGTCCAGCAACATGCTAGAATACATACTTGTCCATGTCCTTTGAGGGAGGTTCACCTAACTTAGTCAAACTACAGTACTTGACGAGGTCCTGTAACCCGGTCCTAGCCCCTGCCAGCTAGAGTCTAGGTCTGGGATCAGTCCTGACCACCTACTGATATGATTTGGCTCTATGTCCTCACCCAAATATCGCCTTGAATTGTAATCACCATAATCCCCATGTGTCAAAGGAGAGACCAGATGGAGATAATTGAATCATAAGTGCAGTTTTCCACATTCTGTTCTCATGATAGTGAGTAAGTCCCATGAGATCTGATGGTTTTAGAAAAGGCAGTTCCCCTGCACTCGCATGCATGCTCTCCCACCTGCATTATGTAGGAAGTGTCTTTGCTTCTCCTTCATCTTCTGCCATGATTGTAAATTTTCTGAGGCCTCCCCAGCAATGGAGAACTGTGAGTTCATTAAACCTCTTTTCTTTATAAATTACCCAGTCTCGAGTATTTCTTTGTAGCAGTATGAGAACAGACTAATAAGCCTAGAAACACACCAGGAGACAAGCTTATTTGTGTCACTAGAGGCAGACCCACCTAACTTGGTACCACAGCAGATTCTCAAATGGCCATGTAACACAGATACAAACCTGCCCAGCGGCAGCCTAGGAGTACATCTTCCCAACCTCTGGGAAGCATGTCCCTTTATGTACCTAGAAGCAGGCCTGTCAATCTTCATCTTAGTGCAGATCCTGAAGCAGCCCTGTAACTTGGTGCCAGCCCCTCTCAACTACAATCTGGAAGCAGTTCTGCCTGGCCAGATTTCTATCTACTGACTCAATAAGAAACCTCATAGGGACCAGACAGGATTCAAGCCCATCCAGCCCTCTGGTAATATGTCTGGCAACCATGGATCCCACTGCAGACTACACAGAGGACCTGTGACTCAGCTCTAATCCCACTCAACTGGGATTGTATAGGCACTCTTATCACCCTGAGAATCCAACAAGAAGCGGTCTTTAACTGCTAAAACCAGTCTGTAAAGGCTGAAAGAGGTTTACTGCTTCAAATGCACAAACACCAATACAAGGTTGTAAGACTTACAAAAATAGAGACAAACATAATACCACCAATAGAAACTAATAAAGCTCCCATAATTGACCACAAATATATTGAGATCTATGAATTACCCAACAAAGAGTTCCAAATAATTACTTTAAGGATACAGAAAAACAGTTAAAATCTGAAGAAAAAGCCATCCATAAAAATTAGAAGTGTAATAAAGAAATAGAAACCACAAAAAGAGATTCAAATAGAAATCTTGAATATCTGAAGCTGAAAAATACAATGCAAGAATTGAAAACAAGTAATAAAGATCTCAAACAGATTTTATTATGCAAAATAAAGAATTTGTAATCTTGAAAACTGGTCATTTAAAATTAGCTAGTTGAAGAAATAGAAGGAAAAACAGTAAAGAAAATTTAGAGGATCCATGGACACCATCAAGCACACAAAGTATGCATGATGAAAATTCCGGAAGAAGGAGAGAAAAGAGGGTAGAAAGCATATTTAAAGAAATTATGACTGATAACATCCCAAATTTTGGGACAGATACAGACATCAAGATTCATTAAGCTCAAAAGACTCTAGGCAAGATAAACCCAAGAAAGATAATCAAGAGACACATTACAATCAAATTGCCAAATGTTAGACCAGAAAGAGAACTTAGAAAGCAGCAAATATATAGGCCAGTCATCACATACAAGGGAAATAGCATAAGGTTATCAGCATATTTCTCAGCAGAAGCCTTCCAGGTCATGAAGGAGTGGAATTACATATTCAAAGTGCTGAAGGAAAAAAAAAATATATTGCCAACCAATATTATACCTAGCAGAGATGTCCTTCAGAAACAAAAGGAAGATAAAAACATCCCCAGACCAAACACACAATCAAACAAACAAACAAAAAAAACACACATGAACACACACACAATTAAAGGAGTTTATTACTATTGTACTTGCCTTATAATAAATGCCAAAATAATTCTCAAGTTGGAATAAATGGACACTAAGTAACAACATGAAAATATATGAAAGTTTCAAACTCACCGGTAAAGTTAAATAGACAGACAAATTCAGAATACTCTAATACTATAATGACTGAGCATGAATCACCTTTATCTCTGGTTTAAAATTTAAAAATCAAAAGTGTTAAAAAATAACAACAATCATTTTTTAATGGATGCACATATATAAAAAGAGGTAAAGCATAACATCGAGAGCATGAAGTCTGGGTGGGAGATGTAAAAGTGTAGAGTTTTTGTATGCAATTAAGTTAAGCTGCTTAGTTAAGCTTAGAATACACACCTGTAACTATAACATATTTTAAATAAGGCTTATTGTAACCACAAAGAAGTTTCTAGTAGGCACACAAAATATAAATGAAAAAAAAACAAAACAAAGTACTAGTGAAAATCATCAAATCACAAAGACAGGAAGAAAAAAAGAAAGGAACAAAGGAAATACAAAACAGTCAAAATATTAACAGAATGGCAAAACTAAGTCCTTACCTATTAATATTTAAGTTTAAATGAATTAAATTTTCTAATGAATAAGTAAAGAGTGGCCAAACGAATTTAAAACATCTAACAATATGCTGCATACAACAGACTCCCCTTGACTTTAAGAATATATATAGGCTAAAATGGAAGGAATATAAAGGATAGTCTTTAAAAAAGATAAAAATAGTAACCAAGAGAGAGAACAAGGTAGGAATACTCCTTTCAGACAAAATAGACTTTTAGTCAAAATCTGTCATGTGACAAAGAAAATCAGTATATAACAACAAAAGTATTGATTCAAGAGGATATAATGATTGTAAATATATACGCACCCAATAATAGATCTAAGTATATAAAGGAAATACAATAATAGTAGGAGACTTCACCACCCCAGTTTCCATAATGGACAGATCATCCAGAAAGTCAATAAGGAAACAGCAGACTTTAATAATACTACCAAATTGAGCTAACAGACATGCACAGAACATTCCACTCATAAACAGCAGTATACAAGTTCCTCTCAACTGAACATGAAACATTCTTCAGGTTATACCATATATTGGACCACTAAACGAGTCTCAACAAATTTTAAAAGACAGAAATTATATGACGTGTGTTTCTGACCACCATGACATGAAACTAAAAATCAGCAAAAGGAGGAAAATTGGAAAATTTGCAAACGTGGAAATTAAACAACACACTCAAAAACAACCAATAAGCAAAAGAAGAAATAAAATATCATCTTAAAATTTTTAAAACACCACATGCCCTAACTTCTTGGACACCGCAAAAGCTGTCCTAAGAAGGTAGTTTATAGTGATAAATGCTTACATTAAGGAAAATAATTCCAAATAAATACCTAACTTTTCATATAAAAGAACTAGGGGAAAAAAAAAAAAAAAAACTTTTAAGGCCTAAGTTAGCAGATGGGCAGAAATAATAAAAATTAGAACAACAAATAATAAAAAGACAAATAAAAAAGGAACTATAGAAAAATTTTATTGTTAAACATATTTCAATAAAGCTGATAAAAATGCATAAATAAAAGTTTTAAAAATAATGAGCCGGGCGCGGTGGCTCAAGCCTGTAATCCCAGCACTTTGGGAGGGCGAGACGGGCGGATCACGAGGTCAGGAGATCGAGACCATCCTGGCTAATACGGTGAAACCCCATCTTTACTAAAAAATACAAAAAACTAGCCAGGCGAGGTGGCGGGCGCCTGTAGTCCCAGCTGCTTGGGAGGCTGAGGCAGGAGAATGGCGTAAACCCGGGAGGCGGAGCTTGCAGTGAGCTGAGATCCGGCCACTGCACTCCAGCCCGGGCGACAGAGCGAGACTCTGTCTCAAAAAAAAAAAAAAAAAAATGGCCTTAATAAAAAATCCCTCCAATTTATGTTAATTTTAACTGAAAAAAACATTTAAAGTTCACCAATTACTTCAATTTTTATTCAGTTTGTTTTCTTTACTTAAATAAAAATAGAAAAAAAATAACATTTCAATTAAATATATAACACATTATTACAATAATTTTTGAACACATTTTTCATTTTAAACAGATATACCTGTAGCACTCTCTTATTCTTCCTGCATATGTGCCTGTAGTGAAGCCTAGACTGATAATTACCTGATATAAACAGTTCTTTTTTTATATGATGTCATATTAGTTCTGTATTGCTTAAGTTCATTTCAATGAGCACATATTCTATTTTCCAGGGGGAAGAGGGTCAATATTAAGAGAATAAATCACATTGTAGTCAATAATGATCTTTAGTTATATTGAGGAACTTGAAATTGGACTTATTCTCTTATGTAACTACAAAATCCAAAAACTTTCATCATAACTTCAAATCTGTCAAGCTACTGAAAAGAGAAAGGAAAAGTGTGTGTGTGTATGTGTGTGTGTGTGTGTGTGTGTGTGAGAGAGAGAGAGAGAGAGAGAGAGAGAGAGAATATGAATAAATAAGAAAGATTTAATTGGTAGATTATTTGTAATTTTATTTTTTCTCCATCCAGACCTATTGTTAAAATTATTAACTATTAGCACTCTTTCCTTCTACAAGATATTCTTTGTTAATGTCTCCCTCAAATCATGTCCCCTGATTCTAATAACTCACACTTAGTAATTTGTGACCTGCCCGTTTGAATCCATTTCTTAGAGCAAAGAATCTTTGCTACTCCATTGAGGTTCAAAATTCAGGAGGAAATCTTGTCATTAAATTCTATAAGGATATCATCTAAGGTTCTAATTTTAAAATATGTTTTGAAATTCTACTGAGATATTCTGTAGATGTGTGAGGTAAGCATAGATTAGGAATAATGTAAATTGTTACAACTATATATAAAGTCAAAAGAATCTTAATGTATTTGTGGATTTTGTAGTTAGTCTGCTTACATCCTTGCTCCAATTTATATAACTACAACAGCCATTCTCTTATTTATGTTTGTATACAGTCAGTAAAATTCAACTTTATTTTGTATGATATTACCTCACATAAAAAAATCTCTAGGGCACAGACTGAAGCATCTTTTGGATAATAAAAGTCTTATTTTTTCTGATACAGGTGTTTAATAGCAAGCACCTTTCATACAGAAATTTCAGGGTCAATAGGTTTGCTACTGCCAAAGGAAAAGGAAGGCAGGCATTGTTGGGAGGAAAAAAAATAAGTGGTATGGTATGTTAATGTAATGAAAACTGGTTATTGGAAAGAACAACAGAAATATCAGAGCTGAAACATAGTCCGTCTCCAGCTTATATGATCCTTAAAGAGTCAGGGAGCTCTAACACACATTTCAAATAGTTTTCAAAATGTAATACTGTGAGTCCATACTCTCAGCAGTATCTCAGCAGTATCCAGAAAGTCCTTAAAAATCAATCTTAATAAAGCATTCTTTTCATTGTTTTTGCATCGTTTGGCTTCATGAACTTTAGGGAGAACCTACCAAGTAAAGCTGTGTCCTGGCAGTTGAAAAATTGGCATGGAAAATAATTGGCATCCTGCTTCGGGGAGAGGGATTTGAGCCAAACAAAGGTACATCCTACACTAATATGTAGGCTTAACAATAAGGCAAGTCTAATGCCGCCAGACCTCTGGGTCAGAATATTAACATTTCCTCCTGACATGCTCGAGCTGGAGTTTAATGCCAAGAAGTGCATTTATAATTAGAAAACAACTTAATTGTGATTTATATGTGTCTGACAGGCTGACACTTGATCTTTACTTACTCTCTTACTGGCTTAACGTTATTTCTATGTCCTGAGAGACGTAACTCAAATTGAACGTTTTGCTTGTTGACTTTATACTCTGATAGTTCCTTAGCTTTTCTACACACACAAAACATTTTTGCTTAATCCTTGTATTTTAACATTTTATAATATAGAGTGAATTTCATTAAGATGATTTCATTAAGATAAGTTGATGATTGTTAACATGACAAAACTTGTCAAAATAATTTGCTTCAGTAAATGTAGTAAATAAAGTAAAAAATTAGTAAAACTGCTAGATAAGCAATTGAAGTTTCTGAACAACTCCCTGACATGTCTTATGAGGATCAGTGTTTTGAGCTCCCAATTGGAAAATACATGACAAATGGCAATGAACACCAAAAATACAATTTAACTTGTCTTGTGAATGTTTATCAAAATATGAAAATAGTTTTAATATAGAATCCCATTTCAAAATATAGCACAGAGCATGGCTGAAATAACCTTTTTTATATATTACAGTGTTATTCTACTGAGTTAAGAAAGGCATGATTTAAAAGAGGTAAAACTATGTCTACATCATTCAACCACATGATGAAGGCTAATGATATCGACACAGCCAGTTCCATTTGGCAAATACATATAGACAAGAGGCACTAGTGATATGATTTAGATGCCTTGGAAAGCTACAATAATACTTTCAGAAATCTTATTTTTTTATGAAATATAAATGTGTGTGTTGGTGAGGGGAGAGAGAGACAGAGAGAGAAAGAGAACAAACTGTATTTGTCAAAATCAAGATACAGTACAATTTGAGGAGATGCTAGAACTCAAGAACAACTTATTTTGCTAACTGGAGCCCTGCTATTTATATAATATCACTCTCCCTACTTTTTAAACAGAAATGCACACATATGCCTTCATAGTGTCGACACATATTTGCCTTCCCTCACTCTTTGCTTTGATGGATTTATGACGGATTTTCCTCACTCGTGATTTGGTGCATCTTGAGTAAAGGAAAGTTTTCTTTTGCTTTTTTTGAATATTAATAACTTTTTCAGAAATACGTATCCACATCCAGAAGTCACTGAAAACATGGTTAACACTAAGAAGTTCAGAAATAAAATTCAATCTCACTGCCTCAATGTTAACTATTAAAATAATAAAGTTTATGAACTTTGGGATAACTTTTCAATAATTTTCCACTACGAATTTGATGACGGTCATTATGCATGCACTTGATGTTTTTTCAGAAATTTTGTTTCAATAATAACTTTTAAAAAATAAGCCTTAATTTAAATGTTTCATAGCAATTACTTTTATTTTAGCCTCACAAAGCGGAATTAAGAGCAGGTTTTTTAAAATTATCGCTATTTTCATTTACTTTTTTTTGCTTTTGTAAGTTCTTTTTAATGAAAATTCATGTTGAAATTAAAATTTATACTTTTAATTTAAAATTACATTTAATAAGGGGTTTTAAAATAATTCTTTAAATAGTTTAGAAATAGTTTAGAAAAGGGAAAACCTTTTTTCTTTTTCTTTTTTTCTTTCTTTTTTTTTTGGCAATGTTGCTTAATTACTTTCCTGAATGTGCATTATGTTAATTTTATAATTTTAAGTGATGTTTAACTCATTATGGCAAGTAAATAGCAGAGAAACCCATGGAATGGCTATTTCTGAATTGCCACATAGTACCCGGGAGAAAACTAAGGGTTTTCTGGCTTGATTAAGACATTAGTGTCCTTCACAAAAGACTTTGGTTGAGAGGGAAGTGAATACTGAAATCTGAAAGGAGATCCACTTTCCAGTACTTGCTTCCTAGATCAAGGTTGGGTCAAATTAGAGAATGAAACATGTTTTGGATTTTCCTCTACACAAAAATTGTTTTTTCTATAATTTGACCAAAATTGTCAGTGATGCTAGTTAATTTACTGAAAGATGTGGTCTAAATTCTGCATATAATTGGGCAGGGAATAGCCAAAGCCCTATACAGGCTTTTATTATCTATTAGATTAATATTCTTTATGAAGTCTTAAGAGAATTGAGGTTTTTCTTTTTTTTTTTGAGACGGAGTCTCGCTCTATCGCCCAGGCTGGAGTGCAGTGGCCGGATCTCAGCTCACTGCAAGCTCCGCCTCCCGGGTTTACGCCATTCTCCTGCCTCAGCCTCCCGAGTAGCTGGGACTACAGGCGCCTGCCACCTCGCCCGGCTAGTTTTTTTGTATTTTTTAGTAGAGACGGGGTTTCACTGTGTTAGCCAGGATGGTCTCGATCTCCTGACCTCGTGATCCGCCCGTCTCGGCCTCCCAAAGTGCTGGGATTACAGGCTTGAGCCACCGCGCCCGGCCAGAATTGAAATTTTTCAATCAGAAGATGCTTCCCAGGACAAAATTTTGAAAAGACAGAGAAAGGCTCTTGCTATGAGAAAGTTTACATTCAGCTGGACTTAGCAAAGTGTAATACAAATGGTAAGAAGAATGAAAAGTAATCCATGAGAAAACTGAGACAGCACAGAGAATGCAGGTAAAGATGTTCCCTGTCTTTAACATGTAATTTTTTTTGAAGTCAAAATGACTGGATATTGACTGAAATAATTAACTTCCTAAATACTAGATTGTCACCACATCCAATGCCTATGAACTAGGTAAATAATTTGAAATAGAGTTTTCCCTGACCAGAAATGTATTTCTTAATCTAATGATTGTATAATATTTCCATTTAAAAAAACATAATTTATTTTCTAAAAACCATTAATATGGTTTTATATTCTTATACTAATTACTTACCTTTATTGCATATTAAATATGACACCAAAGAAAATCTAATAATGTCTGAAAATGTTATTTTCCCTAATTTGATTGTTGATATTGCTGCTATATAACTGCAATCACTAATACCACCTGCACTTCACCTTGACATATTGGAAAATACTGCTTCAATGTAATTAAACCCCAAGTATCACAAGTGTTATCAACATGTTTTCATATATTTTTGCTCATTATTCTAAAGTTTGAAAGAATGGAAAATCTAGAAAAAGTTTTAGGTCAAATATTAAAAACCCATGTGTGTGGCCACTTCAATGGCAGTTCCCTCAGGGTTTGTTAAATCATTGCTGAATGAATGAATGATGAATAAAATAATTTTTCTGTTACAACTTGAAGCTATCCATGTGCCTCTTTTATATTAGGACCTGATTCTTCTAAATATTTTATTATTATACTTTAAATTCTAGGGTACATGTGCACAACATGCAGGTTTGTTACATATGTATGCATGTGCCATGTTGGTGTGTTACACTTATTAACTCATCATTTACATTAGGTATATCTCCTAATGCTATCCCTCCCAATTTTTGAAGTTTTTTTGAGGGACGTAATGTCTTTGAGGCACGGTGGGGAAATGCATCCCAACAATCTAGCAAAGTAATATCCAATAATCTACCATTAGGCCATCATGCCAAACTCAACATCCTTTTTAACATATGAAAAGAAATACTTTTTCTTGTCATTTAATAGTGCAGCTTTTCTTCTTCTTTTTTAAATAGGAATTGTGAGGAAAAGAGAGCTGTGCAAGGATATATTAGCACTGCTAACGAATAGAACTTGGCGTGACTTTCCTTTCACCTGTGTCCAGTTATTAAGCCAACCCCTTTCCTGCCAATACACTAACTGTTTTAGGTGACAGGTCTTTGAATTCATCGCTGCCCAACCTGACTAACCATTAAGGAAAAAAATAACAAAATGATATAAAACTAAGAGATAGCAGAATAGATGCGGATGTTACACAGCATTTGAGTATGATATAATAGTCAAGGTACATATAATGCACATGTTGCACATCATTTACATTATCATCCATATCATTTATGCTATGCCACGTCAAAGTTTACTGTTGGAAAGATAATTTTGTGAAAAGTTTATTGTTTATAATTCTTGGCTTCAATTCACTCAGCTTCAAATGAGTGAATATCTCTGAAAGGTTTGTCATTGATCCATCTTTTGAATATTTTACTAACTGCTCCCTACTGATTCTTTTTAAATATGTGAAAAATGCACAGACTTTGTCTGACCTTCGTGGTTCATAATCATGAAGACTAAATCAATTTGCTTGCTTTCTGCTATCTTTTAATCTAAGTAGCACTGTCCTAACAAAACAAAACCCAAACTTCACATATTTTAAATGCAGTGTTACAAAAACAGACTTGCAGTATCGCATTTAAAAATGTTACTTTGAGGTATTTTTCTCATGTGTACTGCAGCCTTAATATGTACTTGTCTTATATTTTAATATATTTTCTACAATTATATTGTTCTTTTACTGATACTTTATCTTCTTTTTCCCATTAAGACTAATCCTCCTTTTTAAGTATAATTTTACTCTTCACCTACACTCAGAGTAACTCTGTCCTCCAAATACACATATTCCACCTAGAATCTGAGGAATCAATTATAATGTACCTGGAATTAAATTGAATAATTTAGGTATTGTAACACTGTATACCACACAATATACTTCAAGACATTGTTTTATCTGCTCCATGGTAACTAACATACTGAAATTGTATTATATTTAACTCTCCTTACAAATTAAATTTGATTTAAGCCGATGGTGGAAAGGGGTATGAGAAGGATGTGATTGGATAAATGTGTATTGAGCACCCACATAAATGTCTACCATTTTAAGCCTCATCAAATTCACTATTATTTTCCTCCATTGCAAATGAGAATACTGATGTTAAGAATTTTCAAGAACATTGCTGAAACTGAGCACTGCTAACCCATGGCAGACACAGGGTTTAAATATACTGCAGTCTGTCTGATGGCCAAGCCCATATACTTCGTATGATACAGTACTGAATGCTATGAATGTTCCCTCCAAAACTCATGTCAAGATTTTATTTCTAATGTGGCAGTGTTAAGTGACGTATTTGGGAGGAATTATGAGGGCTCTGCCTTAGTGACTTCATAGATTAATGTGTTAAAAAGTTAATAAATTGGTCCAGTGCATTGGCTCATGCTTGTAATCTCAGCATTTTGGGAGGCCAAGGCGGGCAGGTCACCTGAGGTTGGGAGTTCGAGACCAGTCTGGCTAACATGGTGAAACTTCATCTCTATCTACTAAAAATACAAAAATTAGTTGAGCATAGTGGCCGGGTGCCTGTAATCCCAGCTACTCGGGAGGCAGAGGCAGGAGAATCCTTGAACCCGGAAGGCAGAGGTTGCAGTGAGCTGAGACCACACCTCTGCACTCCAGCCTGGGAGACAAGAGTGAAACTCCATCTCAGGAAAAAAAAAAAAGAAAAATTAATTAATCAGTTATCATGAGCATAGAACTGGTGGCTTTTCAAGAAGAGAGAGACTCGAGCATGTTAACACATTAGTACACTCAGCCCCCTGATACACTGCACTGCCTTGAGGCTTTGTAAGAGACCCCACCAGGAAGAAGGCTTTCACCAATGGTTCCTCCTCCATCTTGAACTTCTCAACCTCCATAACTACAGAAGATGAATTTATTTATTTATAAATTACTAAGATTCAGTTATGCTGCTATATGCAATAGAAAACAGACTAATACATTGACCCTGATCACACTACCGCTAATGAAATGTTTTTAGTGCTTTCCTGTGCCTCCATTATTTTACAAACTTCACATGTATTTATTTCATTCAATCTTCAAGAATTTGTTGTAAACCTGAGGTATTAGAAGTAGTTTCGGCAGAGAGGCTAGATGAGGTCTTGCAGAAAATGCAATATTTAAGCTGAATCATACAGCACCATTAGGATTTAGCCAAGTGAAGACTAAAGAAAATTGAAAGGTATTCCAGGGAGAAAATGCTATATAAAATTGTTTATGATCCATATGACATTGATATGGCCGAGCATAAACTTTTTTATTGCCCTATATATCTTAATTTGTTGTTATCTATAAAATTAAAAAAATACTTTGAATAATTTTGATTTTGCTAAATTACATGTTTTCCCTTTCTTATTAATATGTGTGCTAAAGATTGCTTTGTTTCTAATAACGTGTACAGTTAAATTTGCAGTAAAGCTTAGTAAATTTCACCTTCTTCTTTCTTTAATGAAAAAAACTGCACTCTCTGAATTTCAGCCCAACTAATCTTGGTCTTTAGCATGCTGTTAAATCCTCACAAAACCTTTCTGTGTCTTCTACTGCTTACTACTGAGCCCTGGGATCTGAGCTGTTGGAGTCATGCCTTTGTAAGAAATGATGGCTTAATTATCTTATCTGCTTTCTTTTTATCTTCCCAACCTTTTCCCAAATCTCTTGGCTGTTTCTCTCTGTTCCTTTGTGAATAAATGGGAAATTTTAATTTAGGCCATTTTTCATAACCCATGCACCTACTGCTAAGTCAGCACCCATCTCCAGGCTGTTCTGTCCTTTCTCACTCGGCTCGGCTACTTTCCAGAATGTCTGACCTATGTTAGCTGGGGCTTTTGATTCACTGGCCAGCCATACAATACTTAAAGTAAAAATGACTTTCTAATTATTGTTTTGACTATGAGTGCGTTAGTTTTCATTTAAAGTCATACAACACCTACCCAATCATATTATTATGTTGGTGCAAATAATTGCATTTTTTGCCATTAATTTCAGAGGAAAAAACTGCAATTACTTTTGCACCAACATAAATAGATTGGAATCAAAATGAAGTTGACTATAAATACCTCCAAAGTCGAAGTCTTGATTGATATATCTTTGAATCTTTAATATTTATCATATTAATTTACACATTAATGTGTAATGTAATTACACATTTACAATGTAAATTGCACATTTACAATGTGGTTGAACTGATTTGTGTTTTTCAGTTAATATCACTTAATGTTCTTAATTAGGATTCTATGACTATTTGAAGGGTATATCATAACCTGATTTGTGTTAGGATAAAACAAATGGTGGGATTGGGAGAGCGATCAGATACTGAGACAGAATTTAACATATGCATAGAGATTCTGAGACAATCGCCTAACAATATATGGATAATAAATTCTCTAAATTTTGAAAATTTACCCAATTTTCAAAAATGTACTTTAGTTGCTTAAATAGACAAAGCAATATATATGACATAAAATGATTTTTAGCGACTTTTAATAATATCTACCAATTTTTTGCTAAGAAGATTTTTCTTAGTCTTCTCAGCAGTATTTATATGAATACTCTATTTGTGAAATGATAAAAATCATAAGATGGTTTGGTTTTCTTAGGCATATATTCTTTTGTTTTTCATTTCCAAAGGATTTGTGGGAACAGGTGGTATTTGGTTACATGAGTAAGTTTCTTTAGTGGTGATTTGTGAGATTTTGGTGTACCCATCACCCGAGCAGTATACAATGAGCCCAATTTGGAGTCTTTTATCCTTCGCCCACTTCCCAACCTTTCCCCTCAAGTCTCCAAAGTCTATAGTATCCTTCTTATGCTTTTGTATCCTTATAGCTTAGCTTCTACTTGTAGGTGAGAACATATAATGTTTGGTTTTCCATTCATTCTTAGGCATATATTTAATATTTGGGAATGTTCACTTCATAATGTATGTGTAACCCAAATTTCAGCAGAAGACTGACACCACAAGCCTGATATATTCATTACGAATATAAAATCGAAGAGAAAGGTTCCAACACAGCTACATAACATTGAAATGCCAAAGTTTTGGTTATTTATCTCTGGAAGTACAAAATTAAATCACATATACTACTTGAGAGTTTGCCAAATTATAATGTAAGTGATTACATTTACATTCCAGGAAAATAATATATAAAACATCTGAAAAATTCAGAAGTTGCTGAAACAACCTAATATCAGATGAAACACTAAAATGTTGATGTCTAACAAGGAGCAATTGGAGTATATCAATTTGGCAGTTGACTGTAGAGGGCTTTGGCATGAAAGAGTAAGATGATCAATGCAGAAATAAGGAAACGTGAAATCTTAGAAAGTATCATATAACACAAACTGTGACTACCATTTTAGTCACAGTTGCACATCTGGGGAGCTCCCATGCCAGCTCAGAAGCGGTGGGGCCATTCCTGATGGGCAGCCACTGTCATCATTTAGAGTAAAAGATTATAGACTTGTAGCCAGGCGCAGTGGCTCACAATTGCACATTTAGTCACAATTGCACATCTTTCTTCTTTTCAGATTGGGATATTAAAGATTCATGCACAATGATTAATATATATGATTGCATTTAATTTAAATAGCATGATTCTAAGAAATATTTTTATAATAGTTTGTTATTTATCAACTGTCTGCTTATTTGAGAGATGCTAATGTAAGTGATAGGGATGCAGAAGTAAACTCAATGGTCACTAAACTTCATAGTACAGAGGAAAGAGGTGTGTGACAAACACCAAACAGAAAATTCACACTTCAGATATGAGGACATGGGGCAGGGAGGAATTGGGGCAGAGGCTTCAGACATCAACGGTTTTATTGGAAAAAGCACAATATCACTTCTAACTCAGGAAGCAGTACTGGACAGCCATCTCTAGACAATAGAATACTGATAGTCTGCATAGAATGCAATCAAAGTCTTCATACTCTAAAGCTGATGGAGAAAGATGGAAACCAAAATGAGCTTTTCAGAGATCCAAAATATGTTAGATATAATATGGTCATAAGTGCCACTTATATAAACATTTACCCCTATTTTATAGCTTTCTTAATCTTCAAGCCACAAAGTTTATGCCCTGATATTTACTGATCTCTATGTATTGACTTCTGACCACTCACCCTGGCTTGTTAATTAATTTTATCCTTAATATATTTATATTGTTTGGGTTCCAGTATTTCAATCTCTACCTCTAGACCTGACACCTGCTTCACTGAATGTGCGTCTGATGGTCCTGTGCATATTCTTACAAATACCATAGTCTACAGACATGACATTTTTGGACCTTTGGACTATGTTAGCACCTCTAGGTATCTATATCATGTGAATAATTAAACATCACAAGAAATCCAGTGATAAGAACTACTGTGGCGGACCCTGGACCTTATTCTAATGGCTTTCAATTACATATTCTCTTTAATTTTGTGTGTTTTTTTTCTTTTTCTTTTTCTTTTTTCAGTGAATGTTTCCTTCTTATCCTTAAATCTGAAAAATGATGACATAACCCTCTGAGGACTTTACTAGAGGAGGAATGTCAGAACTAATGTGCAGGTCATAAGCGTGCACTTTCTGTTCAGTGCTTGTTACATACCCATTGCCTCAGTACTGTGGGTTTAGTGGACATTGAATTCACCTCTGCATCTATATCACTTATATTAGAATCTGGAAAATAAGCAATCAGATATTTACACACAACAAAAGAGTCATAAAACCAGTTTGTGGAATCATATACTATTGAAATTAAATGAAATCATAAATATAAACTAATTCTAACAGTGAATTTCATAGAGAATAAAAATCCCAAAAGATGTGACAGAATTTGCACAAGGTCTCCCATTTCATTTAATAATGGCTGGATCAGAAATACAATATAAAATACTTAAATCTTAATTTAGTGATTCCTCACAACATATTATTCATTATTTTATTTGATTTAAATACTTTTTTTTTGACATACATGGTCTGACTCTGTCACTCAGGCTGAAGTGATGTGGCACGATCATAGTTCACTGCAACTTTGAATTCCCTGGAACAAGAGATTCTGTGTTTTAGCTTCCTGAGTATATGGGATTACAGGAACGTACCGCCATGCCTGGCTAATGTGTTTTTTTGTTGTTGTTTGTTTGTTGGTTTGGCTTTTTTTTTTTTTTTTACAGATAGGGTCTTGCTATGTTCCCAGGACAGTTGCAAACTTCTGGCCTCAAGCAATTCTCCCAGCTTAGCCTCCCAAAGTGCTGGAATTACAGGCAAGAGCCAATGTGGCTGACTGAATATCTTTTAAAGTTGAATTTCAACAATAATTATTTCACTCTTAGTGCTGGCTTGCTATTCCTTATTCATTTTTACATTTTTAGTTCACAAATAAAAATTATGTAAATTATGGGTTACAATACAAAGCTTTGATATATGTATACATTGTGGAATGATTAAATCAAACTAATTAACGCATATTTTGTGTTGTGAGACATTTGAAATTAATTTTCAGCAATTTTGAAATGTACAACACATTATTACTAACTAGGGCTATGTTGTCTGTGCAATAGATCTTGAAAACTTGTTTGTCCTGTCTAATTGAAACCTTATAGCTTCTGACTGGCATCTCCCATAATCACAATTCTGCTCTCTAGTTCTAGGAGTTAAAGCATTTTCAGATTCAAAGTATAGGTGTGATCATTGGAGTATTTGCCTTTTGTGTGCCTGGCTTGTTTCCCTTAGCATAAAGAACTCTAGGCTCAGTCATTTTTTTGTAAATGACAATTTCCTTCTTTTTGAAGGCTATATAATATGCCATTGTGTATATACACTATGATGTCTTTGTTGATTTATTCCTTGATAGACACTTCAGTTGAGTCCGTGTCTCTGCTTTTGTGAAAGGTGCTGCAATGAGCATGGTCCTTGTTTGTATAGCTGTTAGGAAACTGTTTTAAATCCATTATCTGTCCCTTCATACAGTGCCCTAATTTGCACATCTGGGCTTAGGCCCTGATACTGGTGATGTTCAATGAATCACAATGACATGTCTTAGCTCAAGTATATTTTTAAAGTTTAAATTTTGGTGTTCTGTAGAACTCCACCTCCCATATTGCATGGGAGTGCTTCTTTGTTAATTAGCATGCTACTAGGATGGAAATATTATGTAACCACCAGATGCATATGTAATCTTCACATTGATAGCTTTTAATATACTATATAGTTATCTATATTTAAGTAATAATAATTTTATCCTACCTAGGTTTGTTTTATACATATTTTGATAAAATAATTATATATACATATGTGTGCATAACTATATAATTTATAATGGATAACATCTGTGTGGTGAATGGTATGACATTATTCCGTGTATTTTCATTTCAGATTAGAGTAGCTTACTTGAAAACAATAACTACTGAAGAATTTTATGTACACTGAATAAGAAAAGAAAATGATAGGGCCACAATGATATAATTTTTTTTTATAGAATTTTGCTCCTAGGTGTAAAAGAGATATATACACATAGCTTTATGTATCCTGTGATGTTAACATGGTAGTTAAATCAGCATGGCCAGAGGTTAGTAGTGTATCATTATTCCTCAGGGTAAAGTGCTCTTTGTATTATCTTCTTCTAGCTATGTCTCAACTGAATGCATATCACCACATTTGCTTTTTATGGCACTCCCTTGCCTTCTCATTTTTCTTGTATGGGAAGAGATATGAACCTGCTTCTGTTTGTAAAGACACCTTAATAACTTTCATTTATATGTCTTACTTTCTCTTAAATTAATATTCATAAATCCCAAATCTAACTAGTAATAGTTCATTTCCATTACAATGAGCATAATCCTTTCATATTTGTCCTTCTCACTCACAATTTTTATATCTTCTTTTTCTCTCTTACTCCCTGTGAACACTTGTCCCTAGAAAGAGAGTGTAAATTACTTCTTATAGGACTTCATTTTCTTCCTGAAAATTCTTCTTCAAACATTTGTCTTTTTTCTGTCAAATTTTTTAGTTAGAATTCATCTCATTTTGTACATGAACATAACTAAAAAATAATTGCCTAAGTCCAGAGTACTTCTTTATAGCTCATCTCCTTCTCTGAGCTTTTTCTACTTCTCAATCAGGCTGTTTCATTTGTTCAGACAAATATAGAGAAACCAACATTTACTGAGCAACAGCAGTGTTCTTCATGTACTTTTGATATAGGTGTATCTATTTTACAAAGAAAGCTTAAGTAATTTGAAATCTCAGAAAGGTTAACTAATTTGTTCAGGTTCACATAATCAATAAATGTGCTATGTTGATGATAGCACATTTATTGATTAAGTGAACCTGAACAAATTACTTAATAATTTATAATATAAAGGTGTAGTGTTACTTGTATTTCTCTTGCTTATGTAAAGATCTCAGGATTTTTTTCTGTTCCAACAAATGTAACTCTCCAACTTTTTTCTAAACTGCTCATAGTCTTAAGCATCTATTCCCATTAGTGAATGCATGTAATAAACTGTGACAACTCAGACTTACCATGCAACTCCAGCATGATCTGGTCAGTACTAAGCAGAAATGGTTTGTTTCTTTCCTAGTTTGGAATAATATATATCTACATGTTTGTATGCATGTGTATGTGTGTGTGTGTGTGTGTGTGTGTTTAAAATTATTTTCTTTCCTTGTTCCATTGAGTTTTTAAAAAATGCAACTTTTATTTTAGATTCAGGGTTCATGTACAGATTTGTTTCATGGGTGTATTGTGCAGTGCTGAGGATTGTGGTACAACTAATTCTATCACCCAGGTAGTGAGCATAATATACAATAGGTAGTTTTTCAGCCCTTGCCACCTCCCACTTCTCCCACTCCAGTTGTCACCAGTGTCCATTGTTGCCATCTTTATGTTCATGTGTACCCAATGCTCAGCTCAGACTTAGACGTAAGGACATGCAGTATTTGTTTTCTGTTCCTGCGTTAGTTAGCTTATGACAATGGCCTCCAGCTCCATCCACGTTACTGCAGAGCACATGCTTTCATTCTTTGTAATGGTTGCACAGTATTCCATGGTATATACGTACATTTTCTTTCCCCAGTCCACCTCTGATGGGCACCTGGACTGCTTCAACATCTTTGCTGTTGTAAACAGTGCTATGATAAACCTAGGATTGCATATATTTTTGGTAGAATAATTTATTTTTCTTTGGGTGTATACCCAGTAATGGAATGTCTGGGTCGTATGGTAGTTCTATTTTAGGTTCTTTGAGAAATCTCCAAACTGCTCTCCATAGTGGCTGAACTTATTTATATTCACACAAACTCTATTGAAAATTTGAAGTGGATGTTATCAACTTTGTCTAATATATTGATTATTTGTGAGCAGACTGAAAACACTGCTTAGATGAACCTTAGAGGTAACTAAGCATCCTAGGTACTTTTATGAAATGAATGATCATTAAGGCAGTTTGTCCTACCATTTTTCATACAGAATTTATTTATTAAGCACAGTAGGGACTCTTCTTTTTAATGGTATATTTTAATTTAAGTGCCCTGTCCCAATAAGCTAATTTAATATTAACCAATCTGATTCTTTTTTTTTTTATAATACCCATTGAGAACTCTGTTTCTCTTTTCCTTAATCTACAGAAATAAAATCAGGGAAATAACTGTTCTTATATTGTCATTCTTCTTTAAAAATTTTGAAATTCAGTCTCCCTTGTATCGTCCATCTCCTGGTCTTCTGGAGTAACATATCTACAGAATCAAAGTAAAGGCAGATGCACTGACAGACTGCTAGCTAGATTAACCAAGAAAAGAAGAAGACTCAAATAAACACAATCAGAAATGATAAAGGTAACATTACGACTGCTCCCCAGAAACATAAAAGATCATCAGGCACTACTGTGAGCATGGTGCATGGACAAACTAGAATACGTAGAGGAAATAAATAAATTTCGAAACATGCAACCTCCCAAGTTTGAACCAAGAAGAAATAGAAATCCTGAGCAGACCAATAGTGAGTAGTAAAATTAAATCTGTAACAAAAAAATTTCCCAAGAAAAAAGATCCAGGACCAGATGGATTCACAGCCACATTAGGCATCAAAGGAACATACTTCATAATAATAAAAGACATATATGACAAATCCACAACCAACATCATAGAGAATGGAGAAAAGTTTAAAGTATTCCCTCAAAGAACTGAACAATACAAGGATTCTCACTTTCACCATTCCTATTGAACACAGCACTGCAAGTGCAAGCCAGAGCATTCAGGCAAGAGAAAGAAATAAAAGACATCCAAATTTGAAAAAAATAAGTTAAATTATTTCTGTTCACTGATTATATGATTTTATATATAAAAACCCTAAAGATTTCTCCAAAAGACTCCTAAGTCTATCACAACTTTAAAAATACATAAACAAATACTCTTTTTGCAGTTGCTCCTCTCAGGAAATGGCATTTTAGTATGCGTCTTTCAGAGGAGTGCATAGAGTTGCTAGGTAAATACATTTTAAGGTAACTTTAGGAGTATCTCTGACAAGACTGGCTACAATGATGTTAAGTTACATAAATTTCAAATAGTTTCAGACTCAATTTGTTCAAAAAGAATTAAATATATAAAACAACTTCTAAAGAATCTTCAGAGATGGAATATGAATAATAATTACATCATAGTTATATGTCTATATACATCATAGTAATATATCTATATACAATGCATACCTTTTTATAGGAGTATAGGATTTAAACAGGGCAACAGATAATTACAGACAAATTCAGTAAAAATGCAATCTCTTTTTGAGATTAGATTCCATAAATGTTTCTAAAAAACATTTGACTCAATTACTTTTTCTCATGTAGATGAAGTTGTAAAAAATTAAAATAATTTGAAAGTTTAGAGCATATGTTGGTAAAAGTCTGAAAATAACATATAAAGTATAACAAGATAAAACTTCATGTTCATTCAAATTGTTTGTCATTATAGAGGAGGAGAGGATTTGTGGGAAAACAATTTTATTTTAGTTTTATGAGTACGTTTTATGCCCATTTGATCATAGTTAGCTGCTATGGCTTACAGGTGGCTTGTCCCTCCCAAAACTCAGGTTCATATTTGATCCCCACTGCAGCATTGTTGGGACGTAGGGTCTAGTGGGAGTTATTTTGGTCCTGGTGCCTGGTCCCTCATGAATAGATTCAGGCCTTCCCAAGAGGTTGAGTGAATTCTGACTCTTTCAGGAATGAATTAATTCCCTTAAAAGTAGGTCGTTTAAAACAATCTGGCTTCATTGGTTTGTCTTTCTTGCTTTGTCTCTCATCATGTGTGCCAGTGGGACATGCTCACTGTCCTTTCACTTTCTGATAGGAGCTGAAGCAGCATGAGACCATCACCAGATGCAGTTTCCCAATCTTGAACTTTCCAGCCATCTGAATTATGAACCAAATAAACCTCCTTTCTTTATACATTATGCAGCCTCAGATATTATGTTATAGTAACACAAAATGAACTGAGACATCAGCGATTTTTGAAAGGATACAAATAAAATTTTATCTATTATAGTAACTATAAACATATTGTAGTAGAAACACCTAAAGTATTCCACTTTATTTATTTTCTAACATCCCATATTATTCGCATCAATGTTCCTCAAACTATGCTTAAGCTGTATTTTTCATTAAGTGTGTTATCCTGTTTTAACCTTTTATAGATAGTTTAAGTTATAGTGATGCTCTATCATTAATTTTTTGACGGTAGCATTTTCCTATAAATGATTAACAGCTAGCTTTGAAAGAGGGCTCTAATTTTTAAGGTTTATTTGTATAAAAATATATTTGATTGAGGCCAGGAATGGTGGCTCAAGCCTGTAATCCCAGTACTTTGGGAGACCAAGGCAGGCGGATCACAAGGTCAGGAGATCGAGACCATCCTGGATAACAAGATGAAACTAAAAATACAAAAAATTAGCCAGGCGTGGTGGTGGGCATCTGTAGTCGCAGCTACTTGGGAGGCTGAGGCAGGAGAATGGCGTAAACCCTGGAGGCGGAGCTTGCAGTGAGCCAAGATCTCATGCCACTGTGCTCCAGCCTGGGTGACAGAGCAAGACGCCGTCTCAAAATTATACATATATATATAGTATATATATGTGTGTGTGTGTTTGTGTATATATATATCTATATATACATATTTGACTGAATGTTGTTCTACAAAACTTCCAAGTGAGCCATTAATTTTTCTTAATCATAAAATAAGAGCCAGAAGAGATAATAGATGCTGTTTATGTTTAGAAAGGACCCAAGTGTTGGAAGTGCAAATACTGTGGGAGAAAAGGAAAATTTAAAGCTTTATTTGTCAAACTTCATTATTTTTGATGGGCTTTGTCAGAGTCAGGGTTAAAGTTGATATTAAACCTCCAATGGAACCACCAGTCATAAGGAAAACAGTGAAGTTGTTTAGGGACACTGGATTGAAGGATGTAACAAAGTTTTGAGTGATAATTCCTTAGCTATAGTAAGTTTAATTATATCAAAAATGTAGCAGTAATGTTTGAATACTGGCCTAATTGGACTTATTCTGTTAAATAAGTGACCATATTTAAAGATCTCCTTGAAAAAGTCTCTTTAAAAATTCATCATGCCATGTAGATCAATGCAAATCTACAGATAAATTTTAAAAGGAGTTGGTAGCTCCCAGAAAATCTAAAAAATGAAGGTTTTATAAATTTATTAATATAACAGAGGATATTTAGCCATATAGGAATGGCTTATCTGTGATATTTTCATACACTTGACATCTTTGGCATATACGGTGTAAACACATCAGAAATAAAAACCTGATAGTCCACAGAATCAGTGACCATAATAATAAAAGCAGATATAGGTGACAGCAAAGAGCGTGACGTGGCAAGCAGGATAAAGAGAAGCAACAATTAAGAGAAAAAGTCTAAATTGGTTGATCTCCTTTTTTCATTATGTTTCATAAGTTATCTTCATAAAAAAAGTCATATATAAGATTGTTGAAGGGAACCATAATATGGTATTCAACTCTAAGACAAACATAAAGAAAAATAAAATAAATGGTCTAAAATATGAAGATGCTACAGAAAATACAGGGAAACTTATATCCAGGATAGGTGTATTGTTTATTGTTATATAACAAATTATCCTAAAACTTAGTGGCAAAGACAAACATTTATTATATCATATTGTCTGTGGGTCAGAAATCCAGTATTGTGTGAATCTGCATCAAGGTTTTTCAGGAGGTTGCAGTCAAGCTATTGGCTATGGCTGCAGTCTCATCTGAAGACTTGACTGGTGGCAGTGGTGGGAAGGATGCTTCCAAACTCATTCACATGATTGGTCTCAGTCTCTGGCCATGTGTATTTCTCCACTGCACTACTTCCCAAGCCAGCTGGCTTCCCCTAGAGCTGGCTTCCCCTAGAGTGAGCAATCTGAGAAAAAGCAAGAGAGACAGAGACCAAAACATACGCCATGGTTCTTTTATAAACAAATATCAGAAGGAACACCCCATTACTTCAAATACATTTTTTTTTTTTAGAATCAATTCAATAAGTTTAGCTCATATCCAAGGAGAGGGAATTAAAGAAGGATGTGAATGCCAGAACATAGAGATCATAGGCAGCCATCATAGAGGCTGTGTTTCATGATAGACATTATTAAATATCTCTGAATTGTGCTATAGGCAATGTGTGATGGTTAATATTATGTGTCAACTTGATTGGATTGAAGGATACCTAGATAGCTGGTAAAGTATTGTTTCTGGGTATGTCTGCAATGGTGTTGCCATAGGAGATTAACACTTGAGTCAGTAAAGTGGGAGAGGAAGACCCAGCCTCACTCTGGGTAGGCGCCATCCAACCAGCTGCCAGTGTGGCTAGAACAAAGCAGGCAGACAAAGGTGGGATAAGCTGGCTTGCTGAGACTTTCAGTTTTCATCTTTCTCTTCTGCTGGATGCTTGCTTTCCTTTAACATCAGACTCTCTGGCCTTTAGAGTCTTGGGCTTACACCAGTGGCTTGCGGGGGACTCTCAAGACTTTGACCACAGACTGAAGGCTGCACTGACAGATTTTGTATTTTTGAGGATTTGGAACTCGGACTGAGCCACTACTAGCTTCCTTTCTCCTCAGCTTGCAGATGGCTTATTCTGAGACTTTGCTTTTTAATCATATGAGTTAAGTATTCTTAATGAACTCCCTCACTATCAGGAGAACAGCATGGGGGAAACCACCCGCAGGATCCAATCACCTCCCAACAGATCACTTCCTCAACACGTGAGGATTACAATTCGAGATGAAATTTGGCTGCGGTGCATAGCCAAACCATATCACAATGTGATCATTTAGACGAAGACAAAAATCAAAGCTAGAGAAAGGAAAGAACATGTTAATGTAGATAGCATATGAGAGAACAATGAATGTTAAATTAGAAAAATAAACAGAACACAAAGTAAAGTCAATCTAATGATGTAATGTTTGGAGAACTTGGCTTTAGGGGAGACGAAAATTCTGAGTTATTCTGAAGTAATCAATTAGGAATAATCTCATGTGTACTTCAGTGATCAAGGATAAAGAATTTGGGCAGAACAATAATACATATCTCTAAAGAAACAAGGCTTGAAGTTGGAAGACAGAGAATGAGAAACTATAGTAGTACAAAGTGAATATGATCAAGATTTTTGTGAAGATTTTGATAGATGAGAAACTTTTATCAAAAAAAGTAAGTCAATAAAACATGGAATTAGACCTGGACAAAAAGTTTGAGGAATTATAGTCTACTTCAGCCATGTACTCAGTACTAATGATGTTCCAGGAATAGTTTTGAATAGTTTAGTTCATTTATTAAATTAGAATATTAATTCAAAGGAATGTTATTATTGAAGGTATTGCTTTATTTTTCATCCTAACACCCATTGTTACCACAGTAAATTTAATCTATGCCAACTATTAAAGGTCTAACCCTTTTGCTAATGAACAGTTCAGAACTGTAGATATGGCCCATTTTTGGGGAATGATTTTTGAGAAGTCTACTGTAGGCATCTGGAACAGACAAAGAGTGGCGGGAAAGACAAAATGTCTGTTTTTCCTTGGACTTTGTCATGTTTGCAGACAATCCTTTAGAACAGCTATAAGCACCATGCTATTAGCACAAGAATGAAGTCAAAAATCAAAGATGGCGATTCTTTTCTAATTATTAATGATACAGGAATACTTTCAGAATACTCATCCTAGGATTAAAATGTCTCATGAGTTCTCAATTTTGTCAAAATCCAGAATTTTTATTTAATAGTTATTTATTCATTTCTTTCCTTTTTAAAATTATATGAATGAAGAACACTGAATGGCATCCAGATGTATAATCAGTTTTTCACCTTCTTTATAAGGCAGAAAAGTTATGTTACATCCCTTTAACCTCTAAATAGAAGAAAAAATGCAAAGATAGAAAGACAGTAGGTTGGTGGTATGAAATTAACAACTTGGCATCTGTAGCAGATATTTACTTACTGCCAAATATTTACTCAGAGAAAAACATTCTTTGCTGTCAAATTGTATTAGGGTTTGCACTGAACACGGAAAATATCTCTTAGGAATATTTCTTGTTTGACAAGAAATGAACACAGTGTCATTTTGCTTTCTCTTTGGGGAAATATGAAAATAAACACTTATTTAAGTAATTGTGAGATCTTTAAAGTTTAGACATTCTGCTTATCAAAAATGAATTGTGGGATATAACATAGCATCAAATAACAACTGCGGCTACCCACCAATATTTCCTTGGTATTACTACAATAGGCAAAATACTTGGCTGGGGGAATATCAGGTAGCTAATTTTGATTGCAATGTGATTTGGGAATGAGAATAAACAGTGTGCTATCACGGCTTCCATGGTATACTGTTGTGCTTTGGGATTTAGCACCTGGAAAGTTTGAACTGCGATCTCTCCAAATACTAGCAGACCCTATGTTTGCTGTTCTGTTGGTGATTATTTACTTTTGGCTTTCTTTAAACCATTCAACCAAATTGTTATTTGGTGTTTATTATGTAAAAATTGTTGCAATAAATGCATCCTAATTCTAGGCATTTCACATTTTTCTGTTCTATATTTCTCATTATTTTACATTATATTGACATTATCAACATCCTTCTTATTTGACATCATCTAATAGAAACACTCATTATTTTTTACAAGGACACTGCACATACATACATAGGACATGGCAAGAGGAGTTAGAATTTAACTTTAAATCTTTTATTTTCAAGAAGATATGGGTTATTGCACATACCCTCTAACTAATAGGGATAAATGTCATGGTCTTTAATAATACTATGCCAGATATTTTTGTAGATTACAATATTGCAATTAATTCACTCTTTCTACTCCTTGACCAAACATACTAGACTGAAAAACAAGATACCAAAAAGTCTAGTTGATTTCTGAAGTTGGTCTTCCAATATCTATATATGAATACCTAGTCCAATACTTTGTCCTCTAGCTCAAAAGTGTGATGAAGGTTCCAAAGTTTCGGTTAGACAGGTAACTGAAGATCTATTGCACAGCATAGTGACTAACTATAATTAATAATAATGATTGTATACCTGAAAACTGCTAAGAAATATAGGTCTTTAATGTTGCTACTACACACACAAAAATAAGTATATGAGGTGATGTGTGTTAATTAGCTTGTCTTAATTATTTCACAATGTATACTTATATAAAAACGTCAAGTTGTACAATGTAATTATATGCAAGTTTTATTGCTAATTATATCTTAATGAAGCTGAGGGGGAAATGGCTATAACAAATATTAATAAAGTGAAATTGAAACAAAAAATAGTATGACACACAGCGCAAACGGCTGTCTTCATCCATTTTCCACAAAGCTCATGTATCCTAAATTATACATGTAGATTACTCAATTCTATGCTTTTGAATTATACCTGTCTACATGGCATCTGTGGTCTATCTGTACACATCAGTTGTTGATGACTACGCATAAGCACCTTCTGTAAGACACCAAGACTACTTTTTCTTGAGTCAGTAGCATGTTTGGAGAAATGACCTCATTCCACATTCCTTGAATGGCTTCCTTCTCTTTCTCCTCCCTCACCCCCATATCTATCCTCTCCTGCAGATGGCCTGTGACCTTTTCACTCCTGAGAAAGTTAAAACTCCAGGTGCTTCATCAGATCACATTCCACATCTTTGACCACCTTTAATACCATTTTCATCCCATTTTTACCACAACATCTTTCTGCTCAGCATTCAGAATTTCAAATCAGGCTTCTTCTCTTCCTTGTACAGCAATTATGCCACTCTTCTCCAAACCTCTACCTTGCAAAGCTGTTCTTTATATTTTTATCACCATCAGTGTGTCACACAGGCAATATAGATTAGTAGAAATAACTTAAACTTGGATTTTGGAAACAGCTATGTAGCAATCAATATTATTATCTGTACTACTAATCATGATCATTAGCAAAAGTCTGCCATGCAGAACTCTGTTGTCTTGGCGGATATATAAGATACAAAAGAACACAAACATGCTAATGTATGGTGAGTGTTCCCAACTCCCATTCTCTCCAAAAGGTTACAGAAATCACAGAAGTCGGGCATGAAATAAAATAGTAATAGTTTGGTGGAAACATTAAATTGAAGCAGAGGGTGAATCAAAGAAATGAAAGCCCATTCACCATGATAACCTCAACGTGTGTTGTCAGATAGCTTCAGTTTCCACAAGGCATTTATGAATGCTCCACTGAGTTGAATAGTGGATTCATATGAAACCACACCAATGACTGAGGTTCTTATAATGAGAGGGAAAATTTGACACAGAGACACAGGGGAATGCCATGTGACAAAGAAGGCAGGGATTGGAGTTATGCAGCTACAAGCCAAAGAATCCCAAAGATAGCTACCATACCACCAGTATCTGGAAGAGACTAAGAAGGACCTTATCCTAGAGGCTTCAGAGTTCAGCACAGCCTTGCCAATATTATGATTTCAAACTTCTAGCCTCCAGATCAATGAGGGAATACATTTCTGTGGTTTAAAGCTACTTGGTCATTGGAAAAGTAACATTCATTAATAGTAATAATAAGCATTGTCAGTACACAGTATATGTAGAGAATAGGGGTTAACATTCTGAAATTTAAAAAGTAGGTTTATATCTCAGATCCACCACTTAGTACTTTCTCTTGGAGCAAGTTGTTTATCCAATTCAAATCTTAATTTCCTCATGTAAAATGAAAGTAAGAATTGTATTTTCTTCATATGATTTTAGCAAGAAGAAATAAGATAAAGGATATAAATCAATGTCACAGTGTCTGGCATATTATAAGAGTTCTATATATGTATTCAAAAGATAATGACTCTACAAGAGTGACCCCAAAGTTCAAAGTGACACTCATAAAACAACCATTTGATCTCTTTCTCCTTCTTCACAGAACCACTAGCACCTCTCACATATGCACACTGCTTTAAACAGTGACACGTTTTCACATGGGGTCAAGCCAACAGCCAGCAATGCCTAGATGTCTACAATTCTCTAGCAATACTTCATCCGCTTGAAAATCGGAACTGACATAAAATGTCACTTATGAATGGGCTTGGAAGGTAAGTGAGAAACATTTTTTTAACTATTTTACCCTTGTGCAGTAACTCGCCACCAATGAAGTCAAGAGACATATTTTCCTGACCTGTATGTCTATTTCCGGAGCATATTGTCTTGCAAATAGTTGACTTCCATTAAGTTGTCAAAGGCAAGAAGATCTAAGAAAAATCAGAGAGAGCTCCTCATTGACCATCAGAGCTCTGGCTGACACAAGTGGTTGTTAATATGTCTAGTAATCACCTGGAAACTTTGTATTAAAGGAAAATTATTCAGCTACCATGCTTGTGAGATTATGATTTATAGGATGAGAAATCTGAGATTTTAACAGGTCCCTCGTGTGATCCTGTTGCAGGTGGCCTGGGAGTCACATTTTGAGAAACACTAGCCATATAAATAGGGAGCAGCAAGAGTCTGATAGTTTTGTTTTAGTATTCTTGAGACTTACTGGAAAATATAAACATCTAAAGTCATTGACTTCGTTTTCAATTACTTGGATCAAAATTCCGCATAAAAATATCTCACATCCCATTCTCTCACTGGTGTCTCCCATCCACTCAACTAGGATGTAAGGACAAAAAGAAAAGCCCCTCAAACTGTTGTCTACGTGGCAACTTAGCTAAAATATAATTTTTAAAATAAGCTCATGAACTCAGGCTTTTACTTTTAGTCCCTGGGCAATCTCAGGATCTGTTCTAGCTTCTGAAACATTATCTAAGGGTGGCTCTCAACCAGTGCTACATTAGAATTGTGTGTGGAACTTTAAAAACTCACATTTCTGACCAATTAAATTGTAATTTTTGGTTGCATTCACAGAGCATAAGGATTCTTGAATTAAATTTAATGTGCAGAAAAGATAGGGAACCCTTACTTGATCTGAACAGATTTATCAAAGCCAATGTGACCAAGGTCTCTACCTGACAATAAGGAGAAAACTGCTATTTCTGAACACTCTGGAACTCTCAGACAAGACAACGTCAAGATGTGTCACAGAATATTTGTATATGTATGAGACTGTAGATAATGAGGTTCCCATATATTATGTATTCCAAGTCTCAGAAATAATCTATTTGGAAAAAAAAAAAATGTGATCTAGTACAGATGAAGTCTAAGAGTTAAAAAAAACAAAAACAAAAAAAATACAAAACACTATAACTCACGTTACCAGCTTAACATCCCAAGAAGAATGGAAACATATGGAGAATAAGATAAATTTTAATAGAACTCTAGTCTGCCTGAGACCTAATCTCTAAAAGAGTAAAGTTCACAAATGAGAAAATTTCATAACAAAAGTCATATTCCATATGTTTAGGTTTAGATACAGAGTATGTTTGCTTTAAAATAAATTGTTTTTAATAAAAAATCAACATTACACTAATCAGCAGGACCCAGGCTCATAAATTATTTTTGTTTATAATTTTTACTAATATTGTCATCCTCAGAAAGATTGAACAGTGAAGCCTATCATGATTAAAAACTACCCCAATACATTCTAGTCCAACACACATACATCCATGAATATTTTTCCCTGAGAGGATCTCTATAGAAGATAAGTTAATTAAAAATAAACTACTGTGAGTGTAACACTTTCCAGGTAAAAAGGATGGGATGATAATTTATTTTGTCCTCATAAATAAGACTAAACAAGATATGGGGCAGCTGTGTGTCAGGTATAACTATTAAAATCTGAGCCCTAGTAAACTCAATCCAGTGAAATCTGATAAAAACAAGTGGTTATATTTAAGAAGGTTTGAAATAAATTGTCTTTATCTATTTTAGAAGTTGCTCTTTTCACATAATTTTACTCTTCACCTGAAATATGTATATATGTATTTATTATTTTTAATAAATAAGGAGAAAAGAGATAAATTATAAATGTTTGTTTCACATAGCAAAAAAGTGATTGCCTGAGGTGTTCATTTATTTCTTTTAGTTATAAATGAAAAAGAGACCTAGTCACCTATTTAATTTATCTCAGAAAATACTAGAACTGGATAACTGCATAGAAACATTCTGAAAATAAAGGCCAAAATTAAAATTTTTGAATAAAACCTAGGTATGTATTTCATTTACTTTAAGAAAATACATATCTACTTAAAATTATAAACCTACCAGAGAATAAATTATTTAGGAATACTTATACATTTCTATATGGAATGTTTTAGCATAATGAAAGATTATCTTTCAATACCTCTCCATATATTTGCTCAGGATTATTTCTGACTGATGGTGATGCTTTGACTCATCATTGATTTTTTTACTACAAATAACTTCCTGAAAACCTTTAATGGTCATCATTTTGGCTTTACGATAATGATGGTACAAACCATGATTTCCTCATCAACAGCCTTGCATCATGCTAGATATATTTAGATTATGAGATGTTGTCACTGGGAGTCACGAAGTGTCTGTAGCTATCGGGATTAAAGAACAATCACAGGAGCAAGTAATCAATCTCTGATAGGCCAGATGTACGAAATAAATACAGTCTATAAAACATAATCTTTGACATCTCATTTCAAAAAAACTGCATGAAAGAGAAACAATTTACCATTCATTCCTAGGCAAGCAGAGCTCACAGTGTTGAGGCACCAAACCAAGGTCTTAAAGGACACACTTGTCACTTGGAAAATGTTCTAAGACCACTCTACAAATTGTAAAAGCTACCAACCATCAAGGAAAAGAATGAACCAATTTTCTAAAGGTGACAAATTCCATAAGTTACACCAATTTTCTGGGCAGCTATGTCTCAAACAAATGGCAAATTTGACCTTTTTGGTGTTATAAGTGCTGCAAATTCTGAAATGAATTGATACACTTTTTAAAAGGGGGAATATGTTTTTTATATATCATAGGTTCTCACTTTAGACATTTTAATAATGTCTAAAATTACGGTATGGTTATATTATCCCTAACAAGGTCACAGTATTTGTCAGCTTATAATGGGGATAACCAATCGATGAAGTCTACCTAAATAAGGATTACCTTGTGAAATATCCTTGGGGAAATTGTTAAAAGGACTAAATGTGATTGGGTTAAGTAGCTTCTACAAAGTGTGTAATCTTCTCATATGTCCTCTGCAAATTACCTTGAGGTGATAGTTTTGTGATAAAAAATCTAAAGAAACTGTTCTATTTTATATATATATGTGTGTGTGTGTGTGTGTGTATGTGTATAATATGTGTATACATATACGTGTGTGTGTGTGTATATATATATATATGTTGGTTCTACTGATATAAGAAAAGTAACAATTTAATCAAGTGGGCATCTACCTATTAGCTGAGTGATCATCTGCTCATTTCAGGCAATAAATAGATTTTGAAACTGCATAGTAATGAATCAATTAAAATACCATTGCTTTCAGTTTTCTTTAAATAAAATGATTTGAGGAAAAAAATTAAAAAAGAAAATGTTACCAAAAATTTTATAAAAGATTTAGAATGCAAAGTAAATTATCTTAGGAGATAAAATCATTATATAATTGAAATCATGAACATCTTAAATTTTCAATGTATTTTTATTACTTAAACAAATCATTTACAACCTTAGTCCCTTATCAATTGATGTTTTACAGTTTAATTTATTCATATGATATATATTTTATTGTCCTAATGAAATCACAGCCACGAGAAATCTCATTGTTTATTGGAGGAGACTTAGAAATTTCCAGATATATACTTGATTTTATATAGCAGTTAGATTTGCAAATAGCAAATTTATTAAAAGGTTGATTACAGTCTATATACAAGCACACTTCATTTTATTGTGGTTCACAGACTCATTTTATACAAATTGAAGGTTTGTGGCAACCCTGTGTGAGCAACTCTATCAGTGCTATTTTTCCAACAGCATGTACTCACTTCATGTCACTGTGTCACACTGTGGTAATTCTCACAGTATTTCAACCTTGATCATTATTATTACATCTTTTGTGATTATCTGTGATCACTGATCTTTGATGTTACTATTGTAATTGTTTTGGGGGTATCGTGACCCACGTCCATATAAGACAGTAAAGTTAATTGGTAAATGTTGTATATGTTCTGACTGCTCCACCGACTGGCTGTTCCTCCTTCTCTCTTCTTCCCCATTTACTGAGATACAATAATATTGAGACTGGGCCAGTGAATTACCTTACAGTGGCCCCCAAGCATTCAAGTATCTCACTTTAAATCCAAACCTAGAAATAATTAAGCTTAGTGAAGAATACATATTTAAAGACAAAATAGGACAAAATCTAGGTCTCTTGTGTCAAATAGTTAGCTAAAATGTAAATACTAAGGAAATTCTTGAAGGAAATTCAAAGTGTTACTCTAGTAAACACATAAATAATAAGAAAGTGAAACAGTCTTATTGCTGATATGGAAGAAGTTTGAAAGATCTGGATGGAAGGTCAAACCAGGTGCAACATTCCTTTAAGTCAAAGCCTCATCAAGAAAAACAAACAAACAAACAAACAAACAAAAAAAACACAAAGTCCTAAATCTCTTCAACTCTGTAAAATCTTACAGAGGTGAGGAGGCTGCAGGAAAAAAAAAAAAAAAAAAAGGTTGAAGCTAGCAGGGGTTAATTCATGAGGCTTAAGGAAAGAAACCGTCTTCATAACATAAAAGTGCAAATGAAGCAGCGAGTGCTGATGTGGAGCTGCAGCAGGTTATGCAGAAAAATCTAGCTAAGATAATTCATGAAGGTAGATACACTAAACAGGTTTTCAAGGTGGGTGAAACAAACTTCCATTGAAATAAATTATCATCTAGGACTTTTATAAATAAGAGGAGAAGTAAATGCTTGACTTCAAAGCTTCAAAAAACAGGCTGATTCCCTTGTTAGAAACTAATATAGCCTATGACTTTAAGTTGAAGCCAATGCTCACTTATCATTCAGTAAATCCTAGAACCCTTAAAAATTTGGTTAAATCTACTCTGCCTGTGCTTTATAAATATAACAACGAAGCTGGATGACAACACATCCTTCCACAGCATGATTTACTGAATACTTTCAGCCCACTATTGAGACCTACTTCTCAGAAAATAATAATAATAATAGTAATAATATTCCTGCTTACCCACAATGTTCCTGGCAACTCAAGACCTCTGATGTGGATGTACAAGGAAGGAAATGTTATTTTCATGAACGCCAATACAATATCCATTTTGCAGCCCATAAATCAAAGAGTAATTTTGATGTTCAAGATTTATCACTAAAATACATTTTATCAGACCACAGCTGCCATAGATAGTGATTCTTATAATGAATCTGGGCAAAGTACATTGAAAACTTGCTAGAAAGGACTCACCATTTAGATGCCATTAAGAACATTCATGATTTATGGGAAGAGGTCAAAAGGTTAACACCAACAGGAATTAGGAAGAACTTGATTCCAACTTCATGGATAACACTGAGTAGTTCAAAACTTCAATGGAGGAAGTAACTGCAGATGTGATAGAAATAGCAAGGGAACTAGAATTAGAAGCAGAACATGAAGATGTGACTGACTTGCTGCAATCTTATATTAAACTTGAACAGATGACGAGTTGCTTCTTATGGATGAACAAATAAAGTAGTTTCTTGAGATGGAAAAAAACTCTTGGTGAAGGTTCTGTGAACACCTTTAGAATGATAACAAAGGACTAAGAATATTACAAGTATTTAGTAGATAATGCAGCAGCTGAGTTTGAGAGGATTGACTAATTTTGAAAGAAGTCTTGTTTTGGTTAAAATGCTGTCAAACAGCATTGCATTCTACTGAAAAATCTTTTTTGAAAGGAAGAATCAATCAATGCCCTTGCATTTGTGAGATTACCACAGTCACCTCAGCCTTTAGCAACTACCCTCATCAGTGAGCAGTCATCAACATCAAGATAATACCTTCCAATGACAAAAAGATTACCAATCACTGAAGTCTTGATGATCATTAACATTTTTAACCATAAAGTATTTTTTAAATTAAAAAAGCTTTCTAGATATATGCTATGACACAGTTCATAGACTAAATTTTAGTATAAACATAATTTTTATATGCACTGGGGAAAATTTTGCATAACTTCTTTATTGCAATATTGACTTTATTGTGGTCTGGAGCCCTACACACAATATCTCCACAGCATACTGTCTTTCCCCCAAATATTTTATCACCTAATGAAAATAGCTACCTACAGAATAAAGTGACAATTATCTAATTTCCACAATACAAATTAAAAATACAAGTTCTGTGGTATTGCACCATGGATACGATGCACGTTATTTTTAACCAATTTACTTTCTAAAGAACATCTCTCTGATGAATCATTTCCCTGAGGCAAATGTATCATTGAAATTTTCAATAACACAACTTCCCGCACTATTAAACAGTGAATATCTAAAAAGAAACAAATAACATATTAGTACTTATTGATTATATGAGCATATATGCACATACAAACTAGCTTGGGTAAAACATAAATATTTTAAAAATTCAATCACTTAGTTTGGGAGAGAAGTACTGAAGAGGGCATCTATATTTTGCCCAATATCCAAAACTATTTATATAGTTTATATCTCTTCCATCACCAGCCCTTCCTCAGTGGCATTCAATGTTAATAGTTTCTTGTGAATTATAATAACAATTTTCTAAGCATAATGTAAGAAGCAGAACATACTGACAGCATTTATTTGTTCTGTGAGAGATAAAACAATGAAATAAGATTTAGAAGTTCTCTCTTTTTTTTTTTTTTTTTTTTTTTTTTTTTTGAGACGGAGTCTTGCTCTGTTGCCCAGGCTAGAGTACAGTGGCATGATCTCGGCTCACTGCAACCTCTGCCTCCCAGGATGAACCCATCCTTCTGCCTCAGTCACCCTAGTAGCTAGGATTACAGGCATGTGCCAACACGATTAGCTAATTTTTGTATTTTGTATTTTTAGTAGAGACGGGGTTTCGCCATGTTGGCCAGGCTGGTCTCAAACTCCTGACCTCAGGTGATCCACTCGCCTCGGCCTCCCAAAGTGCTGGGATTACAGGCGTGAGCCACTGCGCCCGGCCAGAAGTTCTCTCTTAAAGATCTAGTAATCAAGCAACTTTAGGGAAAATGATTTACAATGTGTTTACCATCTAGAAATACTTTGTTTCTTTGTGATGTGTACATAGCACTTTTTCCTGTTGTTATTTACAAATACAAATATGTAGATATTCCACAGAAGAGAGTCACAACATGTATGAGTTAATCAGCCTAGAACTGTCCTCCATTTCTATTTGCCCTGGAAGGCTCATTCCATTGTTTCAACTTTGAGGAGATTCAGAGATTCTCAAGACTTTGAAACCACGGTGGCCGGGCGCAGTGGCTCAAGCCTGTAATCCCAGCACTTTGGGAGGCCGAGACGGGCGGATCACGAGGTCAGGAGATCGAGACCATCCT
>NW_012114899.1:5378168-5382348 GCF_000951035.1 Colobus angolensis palliatus
TGGTCGGGCCGCAACAGCTGACCAGCACCGATTGTCCGGCACTCACTAGTGAGATGACCCCAGTACCTCAGTTCAAAATGCAGAAATCACCAGTCTTCTGTGTCCTTCGTGCTGGGAGTTGGAGACTGCAGCTGTTCCTATTCGGCCATCTTGCTCCGCCCCAGTTATGTATTTATTTATATTTTTTCTTCAGTTTTTAAGTTCTGGGACACATGTGCAGGATGTGCAGGTTTGTTACATAGGTAAATGTGTGCCATGGTGGTTTGCTGCACAGATTAACCCATCACCCAACATCCATTAGATATTCTCCTTGATGCTTTCCCTCAACTTACCCCACTCAACAGGCACCAGTGTGTATTGGTTCCCCACAAGTGTCTATGTGTTCTCATAGTTCAGCTCTCACTTATACGTGAGATCCTGCAGTGTTCGGTTGAAATTATTTATTTGTAATTCTTCACTGAAATATTATTTTATTTGGAATTAATATAAATACTGCTTTGATTATAAAACTATATCCTAGCATCAAAACACCAAGTGATGATTATGAAAAGCAAACATTATAATATGTTAACATTTGACAATTGCAATAAATGAGTTTCTGATTGAAAACTTTACATTCAAATGTAGCTAGTTTAAACAATTTCACGTATGTTAGAATAAGGTAAAGAGCGGACCACGTGCTGTTGTGTGTGTGTGTGTGTGCGCATGTATGTGTGTGTGTTTAGTCTTTGTTTAGGTATAATGATGGCATTCCTTAGAGATAGTAGTAATAATTCATCATTTTCTCAAGGTGTATTTTATATATGCTCTAGGCATTTTACTTGTCATATCTCAAAAATATTTTTACAAAAATTTCTGGTAAATACTACTAACTCAAGCTTACACATGAGGGACCTGAGGCTTACCCAGTTTAATTGACTTTTTAAATGATACATACTTAGAAACTGACAAAGATTTTATTCAAACTAAGAACTATCTTGTTCTTAAAGACATTCATTATTCAATAAATGTGAAATCAGACAATAATAACACAACATTTATTGTAATAAAATAATATTATCAGAATAGAAAAGCAGACATTCTTAATATAAAATGATAATAAAAATCTTTCTTAAAAGCCCTAAAACTGAATATTGGTTTGCTTTCTTAAGGTAAAATATTTAATTTATGTTAAATATATTCATATTTTAGTATAAGATATAGTTCATAATGAAATTCACATTCCTGTATTATTATATATAACCAACATGAAAACTAATATATATTTCTATAAATCCATCAACAAATACTAACATATTGATCTTAATTTTATAGCTATAGTGTTAGTAGTGAATATTATAATGTCTTGGAGAAAAGTTTGCAGATAACTGTGATTATCATGATTTTTTAATGTTAACATTTTTCCATATTAGCTTCAAATCTCATTAAAAGTAAAAGAAAAATAAATAGAGATTCAGCTAAAGTTTCAGTTCTTCCCTATCTACACTGTGATCACTATCTCACTAAATTTAAATGTGTGAAGTAGATCTATGTTTAGAACAAATTTAAATCCTGATTCAATATTTTTACACCCAGAGCCCTTATGAAATACCTTGCATACCACACCCATCATTATCATCATCAACAACAGCTAAAATAAAATGTGCACTGTGAATATTTCCCCGAACTACGATTTCCTTGGCTTCCTTAAGTCTCAGATTTAAGGTTGCTAACTTGCTAATCAAAACTCCTACGGAGATGAGAGCCAGCTTTAACTTCTACAGCCCTTATGGCTCTAACATGATGATTTACAAATCTATCTGGATAAAAGATTTTTCAGAGGAGTTTTTAAGCAATTTTGATGCCTCCCCACTCCATTCCTATAAGCAGATTAGTTGAATTTGGTGGTCTAATTAAATGTGCCTGCCAGAAAACTACAGTAAATATCATTCCTGATGGAGAAATTTAGAAGTATTCTTCTAACAATTGAGAAAAACAAAAATGCTTACTATTGCCACTGTTTAAAACCATAAAGTTTGTTCTAATCAAAGTAGCAAGAAAAGCAGTAAAGTGTAGGAAAGAAGGAACAAACTTTAATTTTCACTAAGGTTAAAAAAAAAAAAAAAACTTGTTCAAAAGAATGTATTTTTAGTTGGAATGAAAACTGACTTCTTTTTTTATCTCACAGATTAAAATTGGATACAATAACCAAAATTTGTAATGATGGACCTAAATCAAAAGAAAATATATTAAATTATACATTTCTACATAAGGAATGAGAGAAGTGCATACTAGATTCTAGAAATATTTATGTTAAATGGCATATATAAAGGAAAACTCTTATTCTTTAATGGGATAAAACATAAGATTTTTTAAAACATGTGTACGTAACATTTGATTGACTTCCTGTTGATGCCAAACAAATTACATTATGCCATCAATACTTTAAGCGAGTTGTATCTAAAGGAACAAAAGAATACTCCTGTAGGTTCTCTCCAATAATATTTTACATCTCAGATAAAATGTCCTCTAAGCTTTTGGATGGATGTACATAGGCAGGCTTGAATTTAAGCTCTCATTGACTTCCAGCATCCTTTCCGACTTTTAAAGGGCACTTGCAAAATGAGGAAGTAAGGTGTCTGTGATCTGTGATGGTTTCTTTTTTTTTTTTTAAGTGTACAATTAAGTGGTTTTTATTTGTTTTTATTTTTTTATGTTTTTTTTATTTTTTTTCCTCTTTTTTTTTTTATTATACTTTAAGTTCTAGGGTACATGTGCATAACATGCAGGTTTGTTACAAATGTATACTTGTGCCATGTTGGTGTGCTGCACCCATCAACTCGTCAGCACCCATCAACTCGTCATTTACATCAGGTATAACTCCCAATGCAATCCCTCCCCCCTCCTGCCTCCCCATGATAGGCCCCGGTGTGTGATGTTCCCCTTTCGGAGTCCAAGTGATCTCATTGTTCAGTTCCCACCTATGAGTGAGAACATGCGGTGTTTGGTTTTCTGTTCTTGGGATAGTTTGCTGAGAATGATGGTTTCCAGCTGCATCCATGTCCCTACAAAGGACGCAAACTCATCCTTTTTTATGGCTGTATAGTATTCCATGGAGTATATGTGCCACATTTTCTTAATCCAGTCTGTCACTGATGGACATTTGGGTTGATTCCAAGTCTTTGCTATTGTGAATAGTGCCGCAATAAACATACGTGTGCATGTGTCTTTATAGAAGCATGATTTATAATCCTTTGGGTATATACCCAGTAATGGGATGGCTGGGTCATATGGTACTTCTAGTTCTAGATCCTTGAGGAATCGCCATACTGCTTTCCATAACAGTTGAACTAGTTTACAATCCCACCACATGCCTCTGATACTTTTGTTTTTTTCTCCAGGGTAAAAGGAGAACAGAGTTTCATAGCAGGAGCGCTTTGAGGAATTACTCAGCGGGGCCAGCAGGAATTAAAGAGGAGTGACAGGCAGACCTGTTCGCCCCTCTGAAAGAATGAATGTAAGGAAATGCTTTTGCCTCTTCTCAGCTTTAAGGCGTATGAACAAGGTCTCTATAGAGTTTTTCAGAAGCAGTATTTAGTTCATTTTCTATTTGAGCTACAAGTTGTGGACATTGGGTAAACAGTCTGTGCTTTCTTTTTTCAATTAATAATTTGAGAGCTTTGCACATATTAGGGTGTAGAAATAGCAAGTCCCTCACGCATGATTGAACAAAAAGACCTTTTGTTTTTTGCTCTTCTATATATTGCCTCCTAAATTCGGATTCCTGATGCAAAGACTTCAAAGTTAATTTGCTAAGTGGGACATCATAATTAACATTGTGAATGATCCGTAGTTATAGATGATGCTGTCTACATCAAAAAACAGTGTACCTGGTACCTATTCAATATCATAAATGAATTAGTCTTTACCTCAATTTTTAAAGATTACATTGAATTAGAGAATAAATCAAAATCATAGTCAATAAACTGGTGGGTTTTTTTTCACATATCTCTGTCTTAAAGCTAAAGTTTTAAGTATTAAAAATATATTTTTGTTTATAATTGTTTTTTCAAAAGTGTTTTGAAGTAATGGGCAGGAATATTCCCATTTAAAGTTTAAATATTATATATAGTGCAGTAGTAATACATATTTGAAAATATAAGTGCCATGAGGGCAAATTTCTTTTTTTTTAATTTATTTT
>NW_012114899.1:5387791-5430833 GCF_000951035.1 Colobus angolensis palliatus
GTCTCGATCTCCTGACCTCGTGATCCGCCCGTCTCGGCCTCCCAAAGTGCTGGGATTACAGGCTTGAGCCACCGCGCCCGGCCCTGTTACCTTTTAAAGTAATATTAAAGGAGCTACTTTTTAAAGGATTTTCCCCCCTAGTCCCATAAAGTCAGAAAATATCTACTTCCCCACAGTTTTGTTCTTATTGTTTTCAAGGAACCACAAAGGGATTTTGAAAGTTCCTTATTTAAAAACAGATGCAAAACCTAATTAACTTTTTCTTTAAGGCTTCAAAGGACAATGATTAAAAGTAAATTTTATCACCACTGGCCCCCACAAATGAGTAGACAGCCACATAAGCAATCTAATAAATGAGGAATCTCATTCTTTCTAATAATATGTTATATTTATATTTCAAAAACTTTTCTTATGTTTTACTTAAAATGAATAATGGATGCAAAAAAAATAGATTAAGAATCTGCTATTCAGTGATTATACTTAGTTTTCCATTTTATTCCTTTGCAGTCCAAATTTGATGCAAAATCCACAAAAAAAAATATTATTCAGAATAGACATGTCCTCTTAGCTAATTAAAAATATAGCAACCCAACGATCTCCTGGTACAGTCTTGGCAGTTAGTTCTATAAGAAGATGAAGACATTACAAAGTGAATTAGAATGATGTACTGTCCCCATAGCCATGAACAGTCAGTTTTTATGCTTAACCAGAGTATGACATTGAGAGCATTGCTGTCCACAGAGTGCACATAGTACATGTCAAGTTGATTTTATTTGTAATCTAGCTCAATTAGATACAAGGAAAACCATAGTAACTAAGCTAGAAATGATGCTGTCAGAGGAATTCCCTCTGATATATTTTGTCTTCCCAAGTTGGAGTTCAGACCTCAGAGAAAGTGTTTTTTGTTTTTGTTTTTGTTTTTTCCTCTGGACCAAAACTTATCTTCCTATCGTGTAATCATCCAGGGAAAACTGAAGCTAACGGCTACTCTCTTGAATTTATTCTGGCTTATATTCAAAAACTAAACTATTGCCCTTAAAAAATACTTAAGCTTCACTAGATGAAAAGCTTTTGGATGGTTAAAATAAACGTGTTTCAAAATATTACCTCCAAATAAAAGTAAAACCTATTTCAGAACTGCTATAAATATATATTGTATTGCTTTCCAAAGAAAAGGAATTTTGTAATACATTTTAACTGGATCCTTTGAATGAATGATTACTCTGAATGTATATTCTTAGAATATACTCTAAGTATAGTAAAATCTAATTTAGTTCAGTTTGGAGAATTTCCTCCAGGTAACATGAAAGAGATAAATAATATCTCCAATTCAAGCGTTATACTTGGGTCGGAAGTATCTTGAAGTAAATATGACTGTCTAAGAACCATTCATTTTCATATTTATATATATCACCAATAAAAAAGACTTCCAGGTAAAAGGAAAGAGTAATGCATACAGTATAGATTCCAGCATTTTTATGTGCTATCAAACTTCATTATACTATAGAAATTCATTACTATTTACAATCTGGAAAGGAAATGACTTTAAAACACAATGGTTCATACAAAAACAAACATATCACTTTCAGAGTATTTTTCAGTCATGACTTTCTTCAGCAATCAGCTGATAAAATTGATTGCCAGTTTTTCATATTCACAAATTCTAAAAGTAAACCACAAACATTAAATTGGTTTTGTTATGTGATAACTTTCTATAATTTATGTAAGTGGATAACGTCTAAGTTGTAGTCCTTATTGGTGGGAAATTATTTTATGTTTCAGCTTAATTTATTGTTTGGAGATAACTTATTTATAACTAAAAAGAAAATGTAACATGGGAATTTCATTAACTCATGTGGACTACAGTGAGGTAGTATCATGAGACTTATAATTTTATGTGGCTCAAAGTGGTACAACTGCACACTCAAATCAGTTTTACTGTAGCCAGGTTTCAGAGTAACAAGAAAACAGTGGGAAAACATGTTCCAATACTCTTTTATTTATTGATTTTTGGTAGGTAGTAATCTTATATCTATAAAATTACCTTTGTTAGATTAAGTAGTTTATATAGGAGATAAATTTAGTGCTGGGGATAATTTCAAAAGAAAAGGCTATCAATACTAATTGCAAAGAGAGACAAATCAAATAACCACACAAATTCACATTGTACTTTACAGTAAGATTTGGTGGAGGAAAACCAAACTTAAAGTAACACTGACTTTTCCAACTACACTTAAAATAAAAAATTGAATGAAGACAAAAACATAGAGTCATCATGAGCAGAATACTAAGATGGGTATGTGTGTGTGTGTGTGTGCCTGTGTGCATGTTTCTGACATTTATCAATAGTTCTTACACATATTTAATCCCTCAGGACCAGATTCTCAAGAGTATAAATCTTTTCCATGCTCAAAAATCAGCATTGGGACAGTGTTTAAAATCTCCAAACACAGTTTCAAGAGAGAAACAGGCTTTAATGAGAATATGTGGGACTACGAAGAGACACGCTGAAGTGAATAGCCAAATTGTTTGAAATGTCTTGAAAGTAATAGTTTTCTCAGTGTAATGTGAATTTAAAATAAATATGATTCTATGTGCTCTGAGAAATAAAGCCAAATTCTTATTTGTATATCAATTGAGTCATTTTACTATTTTCCATTTCAATGTTTTAAAATATATATTAAAATGAGTCTTGTTACAATTAGATATCTGGCTTAAAATGAAGTATTTCTCATGTAATTTTATGTAAAATGTCACCTCTAATTCTCTATTTCCTTCACTCTGTTTCTTTGTCCTAATAGTTTTAATAAGTATACATATAACATTCATTTGTTAATTTAGTCTCTTCCCTCAAAGATTATCAATCCCTTGAAAGCATAGGTTTTGTTTGTTTAACTCACAGCTTTATTGCCAGCAACTGATACAATAAAGCAATGACTGATCTTGAAAATTCGTTAAATTACCAAAAATCAAGTTGTTGATTTTTGGACTAACAGTGGTAAAATGTACTAAACTAGCAGATATCCTATTCCTAGAAAAATTCATACTTGCAAGGGCTTCAAGAAGGGGGAAGGGAAACAAACGAGTTTGAGTGCTTGACTCTCATGTGAAATCTTGATAGAGGTCATTTGAAAAAATAATAATAATAAATTTTACCTCAGTATAATACTGCCACATCAAAATCATTCTATATGAAACAAATTATATTAGCATTAAAAGACTACTTTATAACTACTCCACTGGGAAGAAGGCAGAGGTTTAGAATTTTGCTACCTTTGGTCACAAGCAGATTAACAGGATAAAAACAAAATATAGTAGAAAGGAAATAAAAGAAGAAAGGAACAAGAGAAATAATTAAAAAGAAATGTCATCCCTGATACTTCATAATGGTGTAGAACAACAAGTGGTAAACATAGTAATCAATATGAAAATAACATAATTTTAAGATGATTGCAAACTCATCTGGACACCAAATATGTTCATTATTTGGGTAACCGTAAGACAGACATAGAATTATTTCTGGAAATTGATTTTGTTTCTCACTATTCCATACATCCTGAAACTTTACAGCAGGGTTCTATGAAAAAAACTCTGACAACACAATAAAGGTCAAGTTCCTACATATGGGAAGAAAGAGATCTTAAGGACATGATAAGGATAAATAAAATGTGAATGCATTTTTTTTTCTCTTTCTGGCTTGTAAGGATGCATCCAGTTATGCTTTCCTTATTAAATTTTTAACATTTTAGGATATTTGAGAGAGATGGTTAACTTCATCTAAACATACCCAACAAAATAACAAATACACATACACAATCTCTCTCACTTTTTCTCTCTTCCCCTGCCCCCAACTTAATTTAATAAGCTATTTCAGAATAAATAATTCAATGACTTACATTCTTTAGCTTTTTTTTGTATATCACAAATATAGAGACAGATTATTACACCAAAAGTTAATGGCAGTAAGTTCAAAGATATACATAAATGAGACATTTCATTTATAGTTAATAATAGGAAAATATTTAATCCTCTAAGACCAGGAGACTGATATCTTTTATTTTAATTTTAAAAAAATAATTTTCCACCATCCAGAGAAACACTTCTCAAATTGACTTGCAAACTTACAAACTAAAAGACTTTTTGGCTTTTCTCATTAAATGTCTAATATTTTACTTAAGGGAAATATCAAACTCCTGTTTTTAGAGTTTGCACCAGAAAACACAACTAAGAATTATTAACTATTTTGCAATTACTTAGTTACCTTAAGAATGATCTAGTTATTGGTCAGGTGCAGTGGCTCATGCCTGTAATCTCAGCACTTTGGGAGGCCAAGGTAGGCAGATCACTTGAGGTCAGGAGCTTGGAATGAGCCTGGTCAACATAGTAAAACCACATCTCTACTAAAAATACAAAAATTAAGCGGGTATGGTGGGACATGTCTGTAATCCCAGCTACTCAGGAGGCTGAGGCAGGAGAATCGCTTGAACCCTGGAGGAGGAGGTTGCAGTGAGCAGACATCGAGCCAGCCTGGGCAACAGAGCCAGACTCTGTCTCAATAAAAGAAAGAATGATCTAGCTATTATTTTTGCCAGGTTTCCTTTCTCTCTGTTCTGTTTACTTTGGAAAGAAAGATTTTGAAAGGCAATAAATAGGCTTTTGCCATTTCTGTTCACATTTCTAACGTAACAGAAATCTATATGTATATTAAATTGTGATTTTTGTGTGTACGCAAACATACAATCTTGAATAAGGCTCTTTTAAATGTCTGTTCTTTTAAAAATTATGGGTGTTCTTTTTATTTCATGTGCTAGTTTGGGACAGCAAAGAACTAACAAAATTCCCCAGCGACTATGCAAGAAAGAAGGATGGGGCAGAGCTCAACCAAGAGACCAAGAGCACTACTAGTTTTTGACTGAAAGGAAGCAGACAACTAGAGTTAAGCAGAAAGTCAATTAGGGCACCACTTCCTTTGCACCTCTGGATTGAATCCAATTCTGTTGAAACATCTAAAATTGATAAATCGAAAGTCTCTACGTTTGTTTTAATCTCCTAGGATCTTTTTGGAGCACATCATATCAACAGATCCTTGCAATTATTAATTAAGTCACATAAAAATTTCCATGATGAAGAGATGTCTTTTGAAAATATACATATTTATAGTATTTATTTTGTATAGATTTATATAAACAAACTTGATATAGATACAATGGTTAAGTGAAGTTCATGAGTTGAGATTCTAAGTGATTATATCACTTTCTTACCCTAAATTAACTGATTCATATGCAAATTCATTATAATCAAATTTCATCATTCTATTGTCAACATCATTTTAACAATATAGTAAAAAATTATTATAAGGAAAATCATAAAAATTTAAAACTAGGTCAAAAGAGTAATGCAAAGCAATTTTAAATTAAATGAGAATAAATTATAAACTATTCTCTATTAGACATAATTAAGAAGAAATGCATTTTTTGAAAATTAATAGGTATTTCATTTCAATATTCACAATGCTTACCATGCAATGCTATTAAAAACGGGTGGATTTCATATACAAGAATAAAAGTCTGGCCTTTTCTCTTTTAAGTTTCACAGTCTTAGTCCTTCCTTCAGTGAAATAGTTAAATAAAATAACTATTTTATTTAACTAAAATAAAAAGAAACTATAAAATAAAATAAAATTAACTATAAAATAAAATAAAAATAAACTATAAAATAAAAGAAAATAAAACTATACATATTCCAGGCAAAATGATAACTTGTTTCTATTCAACAATGAAAAACAAATAATTTCTATCTTGTACATCTTTAAAAATTTCCAACTAGATGTCATATTCTGCTCTCCCACAATCAAAGTTTGATATTCAAGAATTCCCTTTAGGAACTCTCACTCATGTCTCTGACTCTAAAGGCTGTTCACAATGACTGTTTTCTAAATAGCTTTGTTGAGTCTTAATTGTCGTACAGTATATTTCACATATGTAAAACATACAATTTGACAAGCTTAACGTATGTAAACATGAAACAACCACTACAATCAAGATAAAGGACATATGTGTCACCCCTAGAAGTTTCCTGGGACTCTGTTAAACCTTTTCCTTCTACTCCTCTCTGCTTTTGCCATTCCAGACATTCACTAATCTCCTTTCTGTCACAATAGATTAGTTTGGAATTTCTAGAATTATATATTTGTGGGCTTATAGAGCATGTACTGTTATTTTTGTCTGACTTTATTCACTCAGCCTGATTATTTTTTAGATTTATCCATGTGGGTGGGTATACCAATATTTCTTTTCCCTGAATTACAAATATTCCAATGCACTGATGTACTATAATTTATATATGTGTATACACATCCAGCTCTTGGTGAACATTTTGGTTTTATTATTTTGGTGCTATTACAAATCAAACTAGTGTGAACTTTCATGTATAAATCTTTGCATACACATATGCTTTTCTTTCTTTTAGGTACATACTTAGGATGGATTGGCAGGTTCATATGGTGGGCATATGTTTCATGATTTTAAGAAACTGCTAAGTTGATTTCCAAAACAATTGTGTAATTTTATTAGTTTTAGAAATTCTAATAGATGTGTGGTGGTATATCATTGTGGTTTCAATTTGTAATTCCCTAATGATGTTGAGCACATTTTCATGTTGTTATTTTTTATCAGTATATCTTTTGGGGTTAAGTGCTTATTCATTTTTTTTCTTTTTTTTTTAAGTAGGTTATTTTATTTAGTTTTGAGTTTTTAGTGCATGCTAAATGATATAGTCTTTTACCGGATGTGTTACTGGGAAAAAACTTTCTCCCAGACTCTGGTTTGACTTGAATTTTTTTAATTGTATTGTGAGAATACAATTAGAAATTGGTCTGTCTTGTTAAATGTTCCATGAGGTCCATTTGACACACACAATATGTTATTAATGATGGCTCCACTAAGCCATAGATATTAGTATAACAATATTACAGAGCAAAAGCAAGCTATGTGTAATATGCATCAGTGACCTGGCTCATTGAAGAATTGATGACTCTCAAAATTTAAGAATCTCCTATTTTTACTATTTAGTACAGTTAATTGGTAGCAAAGTAAAAGTGCAGAATAATGATCCTTGATGTGAGACAGACCTTTGTGCATTATTAGTTCTCCTAATCATGTATAACTCTGTGTACTTTCCTGACATGCATAGAAGGGGAAATACTGTATTATGGATTGTTAGAGACTGAATAGTATAGTCTCTGAGTAAGTAATTAGTACATTCTAGGTGCTTCCTTATTATCAATAGCATACAATAGCATAATGATGAGGAAATCAAAAAATCAAATTTCCCCAAACACACACACACAACAGAATACTTCATATAAGGAAATAAAGGTCAGAAAGATGTAAATTGTTAAGTATTTTGAATAGCTAATTGTGGAGATCAGGCATGATCTATATATACAAAATTAAGATAGTACAGAGGCTCTCAAATTCTCTCTGCATATGAAAAAGAAGTCTGATAAATCCACAGATGAAAAAGTCTTCTTGGTCTATATTACGACTACTTGAGAACCCTCAAGAACTCCAAGAATTCTGAGATGATACGTTATCTATAATAATGTAGGTCATAAAAATGATTCTAATAAATTTGAGAGGCAGATATGAGGGACAACAAGGTTTTTAATATATTAAATATATTGAACTAATAGTTCTTACATTTTTTAAAGAGAATGTGATATAAATAATCACTTTTTTTTATTGTGAGAATAACCCTAAAATCTCAAACACCATTTATATATGAGAGGGCAAAGTACTTCATTATCAAATATCACAGCACCCATAGTATTGTGAAATAAAATTAGAGAAACATTAGCCACTGAGAAAAAGTCAGATAATTTTACCCTTTTATTTATTAAATGATAAAGTGGAAAAATATATTATAGAAATATTGTGCTTTGAACATTGTTTAGATTGAGATAATACATTTCTTAGATAAATGTGCCCTATACTCCCATATTGCACATACAGAGATCAAGTGTGCCTTTGGCTTTTGAAGTGAGAAGATCACTTTAATGAACTTAGATGATATGATAGGTAACTATGAATCCTTGGTAAATAACTTCAAAATAAAATAATGTTCCCCATCATCACATAAGTGTGAATAAAGATGTAGCTGTAATGGCTTTTCATAAATAAGTGCAAAAGAGGAAAGCTGATACAACTCTAAACATACATGTTTAAGAAGTATGATCAAGTCTCTATGATTCCAAAAAATATTCTAGAATTATAAGATACGTCAATGAGTTTAAGGTCCAGTTAGGCGAGTAAAAACAATGCAAAAAGATAAATGTAAATAAAATATAAAATTTAATAAAGAATATAACTGTGCCGTAGTGCTTAAGTCTACAAATGGCAATTTCTACTGAACACATACTACATGAGATTTTTTCTTGTTTTTATGAGAATGAGAAAAACATTAGAGAAGAGAAAGGCTTTGAGGTCCCATGTGCTGCACAGCTTATTTCTTTTAGGCTCCATTTTTGACCTTCACACATCCTCATGAAGTTAAGGACAGAATAACAAAACACAAGAGATCGTTAGATCAGTAGAGTATAACACTTCACTTGGGATACTTCGTCTTTATCCATCAAAAATAATTTTTTTTTCAGCTTCCTACAGAATATACAGTGGTAGGCCTGGCACATGTCATCATACAAACTGATTATAATTTTCTTGACTTTGGTGCTTGCAACCATCTACATAAGATATCTTGCAACTCATCTAGACCTAAAGTTGTCCTTTTTCTCTGAACAATTACAGCTGCTATAATTCAATCTTCAATAAAACACATGAACTCCTGCTTAATTGTATACATACACAATATAAAGATATTGGATCACACTCAAAAGGATGAGCAAGTCAAGGAAAGAAGGGGGTCATATTAAGAAAAATAATATCAGAAAGGGAACCTTATCCCATGTTGGAAATTAGTGGTCCTTTTGACATCGATGCACTATAGGAAATAGAGGACATGGTTGAGAAATACATTATCAATGTTCTAAACAAAATTCAAAAGGCAACTGAAAATTTGGAATTTTTATCATGTCTTTTGAGTGCCAGACCATCATGTCCATTCTATTCAGATCATTAGACAGTCTGGAAAAGATTGGGATATCTTTAGAGGAAATGCTGAGAGAAAAAATAGGCAAATTCTATCTTCTAACATACATTATCCTAATATGTGAGTCAGTAGCCTTGTTAGCAAGGTCACTGTATTGGGAGAGAATTTTCTAACCTTCACACCTACTTTAGTGCAAAAGCAACATAGAATTCATATCTAGCAATCTCTCCTGAGATTATTACAGTTTCTATGTCTGATCAATAGCAAGAGGATGGTGAATAAAGGTGTGGTCTCTTCTAGCCTACAATATTTGTGAGAAGAAAACTTAGATGGAAGAGTGATATATTCAAAGAGAGGTGTTTTGGTATATAAGATAGGTAAATGCCAAGGGCAGAGTATGGTCTCTTGCCTTCACATGTCTTTGAGAATTCAGAAAGCCTCATCAAAGTAAACTTGGTAGTTTATTATTGTCAAAAAGAGGGGCACTCTGAATTCTAGCTTTTTTAGCAGTCATAAGTTCTTACGTGTTATACACATCATCTTAGCAGAGAATTTAGCTAATAAGTGGACCAAAACAGGTATTTGTATGTAGCAGGGACAGGTGGTTTTGAAGAAGGTTGTAGAATGTGCCTCATTTTTTATTTTTTTTTATTTTTTTACAGCCAGCAGGATTCAAAATCAGACTTCATCACAGTGGAAAGTGCTGGTCAGTACTGTGCCCTAATCAAGGTCACAAATCATGTAGAGACTCCGATTTCAGATGTAAAGGTCTGAGGGAAAAAAAGAATGTCATATCAAATAATAAAGGAGGCAAAGGGCATAGTTCTTAACTTGACACATTTTTATTCATATGATCATGAGGACTTTCTGAGTTATACAATACCTGACACTTCTTGTTCCTCACCCCACATACATACACCTCCAAACACGACTTTAGTGAGAGAATTTGGAGAAAGCATTGACAACACCAAAAGACTGAGCATTTTTTATTCAGAAGAGTCCAAATAATGCACAGGTCAACTACTTACATAATTGGATTTATTTATTTCTCCTCCCTAGCTAACAAGAATATGGAGGTTTGTGCTGTAGGCTCGATTAGTTACAGTTTAAGTAAAAAAAATTTTACTTTCTCACTAGATGGAATATTTAATTTTGTCAATAAATTAGTGTGATCTAACTATAAGAATAATGTGAAGTCATTTCCTTGAAAACAAGGAAAAATATTTTAAAATTAAAACCTATGGAAAAAAGCAGTGAATAACAGATAAAAGAATAAACACAGTATCTAGTAAATTAAAAATGCAAAAAACATTCTCAGAAATCAAAAGAAAAGAGTAACCAATAATTAAACAAAAAATATTGAGATGCATGGAGGGTTAATCTGGAATATTCTCTCACCGAATTAGAGAAATTAATGAAAAAAGAATGATTTTAAACCAATAATTAAACAAACAACATTGAGATGCATGGGGCGGATTGATCTAGAATATTCCATCACTGAATTAGATAAATTAATGGAAAAAAAAGTGATTGAGAATGAAAACAATAACAACTTTTCTTTTCTTTTCTTTTTTTTTTGAGATGGGAGTTTCACTCTTGTCGCCCAACCTGGAGTGCAGTGGCGCTATCTTGGCTCATTGCAGTCTCTGCCTCCCGTATTCAAGCAATTCTCTTGCCTCAGCCTTCCATGTAGCTGAGTTTATAGGCACCTGCCACCACACCTATTTTTAAAAAATACTTTCCCTCAATTTAAAGGAAATCACATTTTAAAAATTTCATTTCCAGGCCAACTTAATGAGAAATGTAACATAGCACATCTCCTTTTGGACTTTTCAAATGTTCATGACAAAGAAATATAAAAGATTGAGAGGGAAAATCACCCAAAGATATTGGAATTAGATTGATAATCTATATTATTAGACACTGGGGTATATTAGACGGCCCTCAGCTTGAAAAGTTTCAGCTTAAAATTTTTATTCCAGCAAAGATGTTACACATGTTCATAGTAAGTAGGAATTTTGAAATATGCAAAATAGGAAATTAAAAAAATTCTAAAAAATACACTGAAAACAAAAAAAAGTACACTGAAAACCAAAAATGGTAATACTAAGATTAAAAAATATATATAAAATATGTTCTATAATGCACTGAAAATGAGAAATTTAACTGTAAATGTTTGTGTGATTACCATTAATTGAAAATACTATTTATTAAGCATTTGCTAAGTGCCATTTAGCTAAATATTTTAACTAAAATAATATATTTAATCTGTAAATTATTTGCATGAGGTAAGTCCTCATCCCAACTGTTATCTCTGTATTCTCACTGATGATTTAAAAATGCTAATAAAGTAACTTGTCCTTGAGCAGAATAACTTACTTGGTTAGTGTGTATGTGTTTTGGGTGTGGGGGTGCATTTCCATGAAAAAGCATATAAATATTGTTAAAAAATTAAAACAATAAAATTTTAATCCCAGATTAAATTAAATTAACAAATACTGAAAAGGAATTGGGTATGTAAACATTCTCTATTCCTCATTTTACAAAATAGAGAGTAATAATTTCCTAGATTACATAAAATATAATAATTCATAGTTATGACAGATGAAACTGTTATAGAATTTCTGAATTATGTATACAACAGCTCTAAGCAAGTGATGAAATTAATGCTTGTTCTTCACAGGTTCTTAGAATGTGACTATAGAGAGAAGAAAATCAGTTATTAAGTTCTAGATGAGTTTCCTTGTGATTGTAGCCTTGCTTGTCTAATCATCTGATCACTGGATAAACAGCATTTATACAATCTGTAATCTCTTTGCTTGCTGTTTATAATAAGACACTTATTATAATACATTATCAATTAATTTCTTGATAACTTTTGCTAAGCAGGTACATATGACATGATCATTTTAGTTATTTGAATTCAGAAGCGTTTTTGTTTTTTGTCTATTGTCCCATAGAAACATAGTCCATCTCACCAGAAACTTGTCATCTAGCTGGAGAGACAACACTAATACAATGTGTTGTCAATGGACAGGCTATATAATGTGTAGGGAAGAATTTAACAGTCAGGCTTGAAGAAAACCTTAAGTGATAGCACAGGTAGAAAGCTATACAGAAATTGTTTTATGAACCACTTAAGCCAAAACAAAAGTAATGTGGGCCAACCAGATTTAGAAGTAGAGGATACAGCACAGGAAAGGAGAGATACAAAATTAAGAGGTTACTCAGATTGACCTGAAAGTTGAACTCCAAATTTTAAACATTTTGTTGTTCAAATATCAATTATTTGATTATCTATAACTGTAATAAGCACAATGTTGAAAGTGATTTTTATTTCTGTGTTAAAAATTCAGTTATTCCTTTGGCCAACTAGAAAGACACCAAATTCATAAAGAAATAAAAATGGCATGTGAATGCAGGAAGTCTGCTTATTATAGAGCATTACAAAAATAGGAGAGATAGAATTAGCCAAAGCAAGCAACTTCTGCTTGCTTAATGTCCTCTGGGCCTATATGTAAGAAGTAGTGAACGTTAAATATTCTAAAATATTTTGGAAGCCTGCCTTACCAGCACAGATTAAAAGAATTGAATACCAAATGTAACCAACAGATTTCCTTTTCATTTATCTGCTTCTGAGAATACTAAGTATTTTCTTATCTCCGTCACTCTTAGAAGTTCTCTTGCAACATGCCTGTCTATACATATTCATCACTCTGACAGCAGAATCAAGAATAAAAATTCAGATAAGAAAGCATGATGTGCATGCTTTTATCTTTTAAATATGGACATATATAAAAATAGATATTTGAAGACAGCTTCTTAGAATGAACAATAAAAATAACTACAGTGTATCCTCATTTTACCCTGATAAGAGTAGAACAACGGCACATACTAATCATTTGAATTGTGGCTATTCATAATTCCTCTTCTCCTAAAAGTCAATCATGAAGGGCCCATCTATAAGAAATCTTAGATTTACTGCCCCAGAGATTATACTTCTACAGATTATTCATAGCATACTACCACTCAGGCAGTAGGAAGAAGGATCTAAACACTCAGGTTGAAGACTTTGGAAATCATAGCAATTCTTGAGCTGAATGTCTGGGTGAAGCTTCATTGTACTATACTCAGACAAATACCTCAAAGACAAGAGATAATTTAATATTTGAAAAATTATTTCACCACTACTGTATTTTTACACCTTCTGTTCTCTGAATAACAGCTTAAAGAACAGGATTTTGCCCCCTTTGCACTGTTGTCTCATTTGTCAGAGAGCAGTAAGATTCTTTTAGTAATTTAACTACATGATGCCAACTAATAATACTCCTAAAACAGGCAAGAAATTTCCTCTGCAAAAGATTATTTTGTTTAATTTGGGATGTTTTTATTGCAATTTGTCTTTCTGTTTTGGTTAATAATTATTTTGGGAACCAAAGAAACAATAGTTCTTATTATTTTGAGGTATATGTCACTAAAAAGAACAAGCTGAATCAGTCAAGGTTTTTTTTAGCCATACATATTAATCTACTTTTCTTTTAAAATTTGATTATTGGTGATAATTGAAAAATAGCTAAGGGTATCTAAGGGTAGATATATATATATTTTGAGATGGAGTCTCACTCTGTTGCCCAGGCTAGAGTGCAGTGGCACGATCTCGGCTCACAACAACCTTCGCCTCCTGGGTTCAAGCGATTCTCCTGCCTCATCCTCCTGAGTTACCAGGACTAGAGGCACGTGTCACTACAGCCAGCTAATTTTTGTATTTTTAGTAGAGACAAGGTTTCACTATGTTGGCCAGTCTGGTCTCGAACCTCTGACCTTGTGATCCACCTGCTTTTGCCTCCCAAAGTGCTGGGATTGCAGGCGTTAGCCACCACGCCCAGGGGTACTTTTAAGGAAACAAAGTAGGTAAACATAAATGCAAATCAGTTATTTTTTATTTAACTTTCAATTTTATTTTACTATATTCAATTAGAAACACGCATTGAAAGTATATTCATAAAGCACTCACATCTAATTTTGCCTCCTTCAAAAACTAGAGGAGAAACAGCTGAGACATACGAGTTTGAAAAGATTCCAAATTCTTCTACCCAGCTGTTGACTTTTCTGAAAGTTCTGGTGAGAATATAAGAATGAAACCATGACTGAAATAATGAACTACAATGCTTCTTTCTTGATTTACTCCCTAGATTAAGGTGCAGCTGAATTTCCCAGCCAAAAAAAGAAAAATAGCTTAGTTCCATGAACTGGATGTTTACTTGTAATATGAATGCCGATTCATGCCGATAGGATGTTTTTAAAAAAATATTTCTTCTCCTTAAGTTTTCCTAAAAGCCAGGGCCTTGAAGATTGACATTTACTTTTCAGATTTTAATATTTCTGCACTTTCTTCCTTCCTTTCAGCAAGCACTCAGGCAGAAAAACATTGGTTACATGAGTCTCTTCAAAGAGAAAAGAGCCACAAATAAGTGATCTGGCATATCCAAATGCTTTTGTTGTTAAATGCAATATTTTCCCCTTATAATATACAAAGTCAAAAAAAAAAAAGACAAAAAAAAACAGGGTTTCTAATATTAAAATCTCAGGTAATACCTTAATTCAATTTAATATTAGGTGCTTTTATATGACTCCGATAAGCAATTACATATTGAGAATAAAGAGCTGTACACATATATTTAAAAAAAAAAAAAAAACTCTTTCAGTGTCTTACTATTACCCAAATTCAGATTTCAGATTTTATGTTTTTCCAAATATTAAAAAAAAAAAAAAAAAAACTCTTTCAGTGTCTTACTATTACCCAAATTCAGATTTCAGATTTTATGTTTTTCCAAATATTGATTACTTCATACTTTCCCAGGATCTTGCTCCTGTGGCTGCTGGATTTGGACAAATGTTTCTACATGAGTTACATCCTGTGTATCAATTGCTGCCTGACAGTTGCTACATAATATGTCGCCAAGAAAGTCTTTGTTGGATGGCAAATAAATTAAGCAAAACCAACATTGTTATTCTGCTTCAAACAATTGATCCTGTACTTGAATAAACTAGCAAATAGTGGACATCTCTATACAAGTGGGTTTTCAATAAAAGGAAAGAACAATCACAAAGTAACTGCAACATAAAAAATGATAGTTATAACTTGAATTAAAAAACCAACAATCTATTTATGATTCTCTTTTGAGATACAGTTCTTAGTTTGTAAACTGTTGACATGAAATTTTAAACACATACTTGAATATTAAATAAAACATATCACACTTTATTTGCAGGTCTTTGGAATGGTATTTCAAAACATGACAATGCAAATTCCTGTAAATAAAAAGAACTTATTCAGTCAAAGACATTTTCTAATTTGAATTGAAACAGCAATTATGTAGTTATTTAAAAGAAAACTATTTGTTAACTACTAAATATTTCTTTGTGACTTCTGGTGTTTATATATTTTATAGCTTGTTTTATATGTTCTTACAGCCAGAAACAAATGTTATATATGTGTGTACCATTAGAAATGTGTTAATTCTACTTAAATTTTGTATTCACAAAATGTTTTAACTTTAAGTGCTTTTAGATTCAGATATTAGATCATTTTAGAAACCAGTTCTTCAAATTTCACAAGCAGTATGGAAATAATGCATAAGGCATATTGTGTTTAGATTTGATATACTAGTTATTTTACCTAAAACTGAGCAATAAATATAGCTGAATATATTTGATGATTACACCTGGGTAATAAAATAGTTTATGAAAATATCCCTTTTTCTGTGTAATATAGTTTGGATATCCCTTCTAAATCTCATGTTGAGAGGTAATCTCCAGTGTTAGAGGTGGGACCTGATGGGAAGTATTTGAGTCATGAGGGTAGATCCCTCATGGCTTGGTGCTGGTGAGAGTGAGTTCTCACAGTGTCTGGTTGTTTGAAAGTGTGTGACACCACTCACTCCCACTCTTTATTGCTCCCACTTTTGCAATGTGAGATGCCTGCTCGTTCTTCACCTTCTACCCTGATTGGAAGCTTCCTGAGGCCTTCCCAGAAGCAGAAGCTGGCACAATGCTTCCTATACAGACTGCAGAACCATGAGCCAATTAAACCATCTTTTCTTAAAAAGTAGCCAGTCTCGGCCGGGCGCGGTGGCTCAAGCCTGTAATCCCAGCACTTTGGGAGGCCGAGGCGGGCGGATTACGAGGTCAGGAGATCAAGACCATCCTGGCTAACATGGTGAAACCCCGTCTCTACTAAAAAATACAAAAGACTAGCCGAGCGAGGTGGTGGGCACCTGTAGTCCCAGCTACTGGGGAGGCTGAGGCAGGAGAATGGCGTGAATCCGGGAGGCGGAGCTTGCAGTGAGCTGAGATCCGGCCACTGCACTCCAGCCCTCCAGCCTGGGCCACAGAGTGAGACTCCGTCTCAAAAAAAAAAGGAGCCAGTCTCAGGTATTGTTTATAGCAATTCAGGAACAACCTAACACAAATTTTACATATATTTAATATGCTCATTTATTTAAAAATGGAAGAATGATATATTTCACACTGCAATATTTTGAAGAATATCAAAGTTTTGGATAAAATAATACAATAATAAATTAGGGTTATTTTCATATCTTGAAAAAACTATAATTTATTTTGTGGGCTTTGAGAGAAGATCTCTAAGTTAATACTTAAGAGAAGATAATTAAGGAGTATTCCAGGATGATAATCACACTATGTTTTATTTATATTTCCCAGATTTTTCAGCAACTCGCACTTCTCTCAATAAATATCATAAAGATATAATCCATTGTATCATTTTTCTAGCCAATAAATACCTAGTTAAGTACTTATTGGAATACTGAATTTTCTATCCAATAAATACCTAGTTCAGTATAGTCCTAAGCAGTATTTATTTACTGCCTAGAACAAGGCAGACCCCTATGAAAGCACTTTCCTTTTTAAAATGTAGTCCCAAGGAAAACAGTACAAGAAATATTTTGAATCCTGAATATATAGATAACATATAGAATGAAAGATTATAGTTCTAACCACAGTTTCAGTACATGTCCGTTTAAAAAATACAAAACTGGTAAATTAAAAGAGTAGACGTATATTTCTTAATGCAACGTGTTTTACTATAAAAGCAAAATCATATATGGTACAATAAGAGACAAAGGTACAAAATCATAGAAGAGGAAGGAAACTTGGAAAACATGAAGACTGAACTCTACATTTTTCTGCAAGACGGAATCTTGCTTAAGGTCATGCAGCACATTCATAACAAGATTGGAATTAGAAGCTCTCATAAAAGTAACGATTGCCATTTAAAAAAATTATTATTACACCAAAAGAAATTCAGCTGTATGAAGTTCCTGTAAATAATTCACTTGCTGGATTTAGAGTATTTATTTGTGGAAATTAGATGAATATAAAGTGGATCTAAGTTATATCCTAATACATTAAGATGATGCAAATAACTGATGCTGAAATAGTTTATCCTTAAGGTATCTTTCTTTTTCAGCTGTTTCTAAGTATGAGAAAATAAAGTTATAAAGTTTATAAACTATCACAGCAATGATTTTATTTTTACTTCATGATAGAGATTAAAGATGATTTCTTTCTCTCTCTCTTTCTCTCTCTTTCTTTCTTTTTCTCTCTCTCCTTTCTTTCTTTCTTTTCTTTCTTTCTTTCTTTCTCCTCTCTCTCTCTCTCTCTCTTTCTTTCTTTCTCTCTTTCTTTCTTCCCTTTTCCCTTTTCCCTTTTCCCTTTCCTTTCCTTTCTAGATAGAGTCTCACTCTGTGGCCCACCCAGGCTCAAGTGCAGTGGCCCAGTCTCAGTTCACTGTAACCTCCGCCTCCTGGGTTCAAGCAATTCTCCTGCCTCAGCCTCCCAAGTAGCTGGGACTACAGGTGCCTACCACCACGCCCGGCTAATATTTTGTATTTTAAGTAGAGAAGGGGTTTCACCGTATTAGCTAGGGTGGTCTCAATCTTCTGACCTCGTGATCTGCCCACCTCAGCCTCCCAAAGTGCTGGGGTCATAAGCATGAGCCACCGCGCCCAGCCGAAGATGTTCTATTTATATTTGTATTACTCTTATAACTTTCTAACAAAGGAATAATGTATTTTTCAAATATGTATTTCAGTAGAAACTAGATAATTTTTAGAGTTGCTTAAAATTTGCTGTGCATTCCCATAATAAAATGTTTTATTTTTTTAAAAAAGACATTTAATCAAAGCCTCCCTAAAATGTTTCTCAATTGTAACAATTAGTATTCTTTATCTGCTTATGCAATTAATTGTAAGAAAAAAATTAAAACATATACACCCACAAAAGATTTACTGTGTTGTTGTCACTAATTGTTTAAATTTTTTACTTACTATTTAAGGCATGTTCAAACTTATTGATCACTATATACCAGGTGTATCTGGCATCTTTCTGGGTAACTGGAATATATCAGTGAACACATTTTTAAAAGTTTTTTACTTTGGACTTACTTGGTAGCAATACCCAGGAAATAAACAATGTGCAACACAAATAAAACAAGTAACTTATATACAATATTCGAAAGTGACCATTTTAAGGGGAAAAATAGTCAGTGTAAAAAAAGAAGGTTGTGAGTAGGGTGGCTGAAACTTATAATATTTAATAAATAGGGCAGATTGAAGGAGATTTGAGCAAAGTCTTAAATAGTCCTTGCTGATTTTATCTAAAGTTTAGGATAAGTTTACCAGTATTTAGTTAAGGTGATAACTAAATAAGAGATAAAAGTTAAACTTGTTTGCATTTCAAAAGGAATACATTAATTTCACTCCATTACTTTTACAAATAAAAATTGCATTCTACAGATTTCTTCAGGAATGCCTTTGACATTAAAAAGCATTGCTATGATTTGGTTTTTTAACACAAACATCACCAAGATATATTCCAATTTGCTTAAACAAAAAGTGTACATATGACGATGGATAAATGGCAACAATACATTGTTCTAGATATGAATTTCACTACTCAATAGGAGCATAGCGTGGAAATTAACCCTCAGTGACCCAGTTTATGTCTCAGTCTCAATGTAGTAAAGTTGTCACAAAATATTTTAGTTTCAGAATAAGCAAGCCAAGCTACCAAAACTCTCTACCCTTTATCTTGTAATGCCCTTTATCAGGTAATGTTCAGATTACTTTAGAAATTAATTATTAAAAGATGCAGCACTAGATTTTCACATTTAGGGTATCATTTGTGCTCTAGACCTCGTCAAAGTGGCCAGGTGTGGTGGCTCGTGCCTATAATCCCAGCATTTTGGAAGGCCAAGGCAGGTGGATCGCTTGAGCTCGGAAGTTAAAGACCTGCCTGTGCAACACAGTGAGATCCCCCATCTCTACAAAAAATTAGCCTGGTGTGGTGGCGTCTGTCTGCCAGCTACTCAGGAGCCTGAGGTGGAAGGATTGCTTGAGCCTGGGAAGTGGAAGTTGCAGTGAGCTGAATGACAGAGTGAGATGCTATCTCAAAAACATATAAATGAATAAAATAAAATAGGACAAAGCTAGAGCATTAAGGTTACGGTTTTCTGGAATTGCTTAATTGGTACAATTTTATTGCAGAACTTCATCAACCAGTGTCAAGTCTCTATGAAATATATGTAATATTGCTTTTGAATGTAGATTTTGATGTTTATAAGACACAGAGAATTTTATCATCTGGTGGCAATATACATGCTAATAATGTGATTTATTCATGAATTTGCCTTATATTTTAGCAATTGACATACACACATATATTTATTTCATGACCACATTATTTTAGAGATTTACTCCTACCTTAAATAAATGTCATTTTTTTTCTAACATGTAGTCAATGTAATTTACCTGGCACCTACATAGACAGTCTTACGTAGTCCTTATATGACTCATATTATAATCCATTACTTCTATAGAAAAACTTAACTGAAAATGACTTGATAATGCTTGTGAATATATAGCTAAGATCCCTATTGCCTCTTCTAATAAATCAATTTGAGCAAATAAAATTGAAATATTTGTAGTCATTTATTTCAAAAGTTCTAGGAATAAATCATATAAAAAATATTTGGAAGATAACCTAATTAATATGGAATGGATTAATTTCTTCTCATCAGAAAATCTTAATTTTATAACTGTTTAAATCTGAAGATCTTCTATATAAATATTTATTAAGAAAATTTACCAAATATTCATATTAATAAATTCTAGTTCAAATGATTTCTTTTTTTTTTTGCAATATTACAGGACCCATTCTTCCAAAAGCTCATGAAATCACAGCTTCAAGTTCACCTGCATTTTAATGTAACTGAAACAAGCAAACAAACAAATGACTGTCTCATTTATATTCAAAGAATGAATCTTATTTTATATCTTGATATTGAGTTGTTGGGCTTAATCAATAAGTTCTATACCCACTTTCATATATTATCATGTCAGGTAAAAACAAATGTGCATGCACATGTCATTATCCTATTTGAAAGAGCTGATACACCATTGATATTCTTTGGCCTTTTGTCCACACCCAAATCTCATGATGAGTCATAATCCTCAATGTTGGGGGAGGAGCCTGGTGGGAGATGATTGGATTATGGGGTCAGATTTCTCCCTTCTTATTCTAATGATTGGTAATATCTTCTCAGGAGATCTGGTTGTTGGAAAGTGTGTAGAACTTCCCCCTTTGATCCCTCTCTCTCCTGTAACCATGTTAAGAGATGCTTTCTTCCCCTTGCCCTTCTGCCATGACTGTAAGTTTCCTGAGGCTTTCTCAGCCATGCTTTCTGTACAGCCTGTGGAACTGTGAGTCAATTAAACCTCTTCTGTTTATAAACTACCTAGTCTCTGGTAGTTCTTTATAGCAGGGTGCAAATGGGCTAATACAAACCAGGAGATATGTCATTTCTGGGCGAAGTATCAGTGCCCTTACTGAGGATGCGTATGCCCCCCTCCCCCAAATGGCCATAATCTGCTCTAGATAAATAAATTCATGGAATGTCTGTGCCTTGGCTACATTTTCTCATAAGCTATTTATTTTAGTCATCTGAGAGGGAGGGAAAGAGCATAGACTTCAAAGATAGTCATAGATATGCAGTTTTGTGCTGCAATTGTAGCAGTCACTGTACTTGGGCAAGCTGCTTCATCTCCTCGAGTTACAGGTTCTTCTTTCCCAATTAGGGGGATTATCATCACTATGTATATAATATAGAACCTAGTCTCTTTAACAAGTAATGGCTTTTATCCCTGACTTTTCAAATTCGACTTTGTGGCCAAATATATATGATCATTTTCATTGCCCTTCCCTTACTCAAATGCCGGAAAGAATGACCTTCGTAAAGATGACAGTTGGAGGTATGAATGAGGAAACAGACTAGGTACGAAAGAAAAGAAGGGATATCAAGCCAATAAAATGAACATTACAGTGTTCATTTGGATGGGAAGTGACTACATGACTAAACAATTGAATATATGGCTTTTTTGAAAATAAACGTCAAATTTTATTATATTCAATGTGTTTAAAATAGTCTTAGCAAAGCATTACTCATTAGCTTTAAAGTAAGTTGAAGCTATTATTTTAATTCACAGGTTAAGAAAATATATCAAATTCAATTTGAAGACCATTCAGACTTCCAAAGTATAATAGCTAAGAATATGATGATCACTTTGTTCCCTATTAGAATGTTTCTCTGTATAGATCACATATAATATTGTAACTACAGGAAACAAAATAAAATCTGAAAAATAAAAATAGAAACAAGAAACTAAACCTATTTCGTGCCGTCATTTTTTTTTTTTTTTTGGAAAAGTATTTTATGAAGCATTAGAGAGCACTAAGTATAATTAAACTGTAATCCAGTATTAGAAACAATTTAATAATTGATTCACATAGGTATGAGCATGAAATTTCCTGACACCTGATTTAATGCATTGTGCTAATTTTCTAAAACGACTCAGAGGAACTAAGTCATTTTTCCACAAACACACTATTCTGTACATCTTCATTTTATGGCAGTGTTTCAACAGTTATTTAAATGGTAGAGTTCATTTGTCAAGGGAATATGAAGAGCATAGTTCCCTCCCACAACAATGAAACCACAGGCTGCCAAGCCAAGATGTATAATTGGTAATGCTGAACCATTTATCCTGAGTGCACTCTAGACAATGACACGTTATTACTATTATGGCACAAATAACTGCCTTTTCGAAGCAAATGTTTTCACTGGCTTTAGTTACTATGTTGTCCTATTCCTTTTAACATGATACTTATGCCCTCAGTTTTATTCTATGTATGTCAATGAAACAATATCATGCTCTGAAATTAAACGAAGATAAAAGCAAAACTAAAAATCATTGGTTGTTTTTTTGGTTTCCCCTCTCTCTTCTTTTAACTTCACCTTTGTAAAATCACTATATATTCTGCTGTGGAAGTATAATTACTGTCATTTTCTTCTTATTATATTATTATTATTATTATTATTATTATTATTATTATTTTATTTTTATTTTTTTGAGACCGAGTCTCACTCTGTTGCCCAGGCTGGAGTGCAGTGGTGCAATCTCGGCTCACTGCAAGCTCCGCCTCCCGGGTTCACGCCATTCTCCTGCCTCAGCCTCCCGAGTAGCTGGTACTACAGGTGTCCGCCACCTCGCCCGGCTAGTTTTGTGTAATTTTTTTAATAGAGACAGGGTTTCGCCGTGTTAGTCAGGATGGTCTCGATTTCCTGACCTTGTGATCCGCCCGCCTCAGCCTCCCAGAAGTGCTGAGATTATAGGCGTGAGCCACCACGCCTGGCCTATTGTATTTTAACTTTACATCTTAAGCCTAAATTTTAGCCTATTTATGCAAGGTTGTACTTTAAACAATACCTCCAATAGATTTTCATACTCCATCTAACTATAGAAAGAGAGGAGACTACCTAATTACAATTTATGTACTTGATTGTGGTAGCTTACATGCCTATCCTAAATATTTTCCCTCCTAGGTCAACCTGGTTTGCGTTCAATTATATGATGATTAAAAAAAATCTCAGGTTGAAACAAAATCTACATAATAAGATGACAAAATACTTTCATAACTATTTCAGTTATAGCTTCCACTAAGTTGCATTTACAATTATATATTTACATAACAGCATAATGGATAGAAATGTAAAGAGAGAGAGCCTTTGTCTTTCTGTGCCATCAGAGGGAACCATGACATTTAGGTGCCTTAAGGAAAGACTAGAAATAAACTACCAATCAGGCAAATGAACAAACAAAAACAGAATTTTTTTTTCCCTAGCTGCCCCACACTTTATCACATCACTTCAGTATGCTGCACTTCCTTATCTCTAATCAATTTCCATGTGCTATTTGAGGTATCACAGCTCACTCTCAGGAGGGCAAGAGGTAAAGTGCGGAGAAAAGGCGAGAAGGTGAGTATAAAGAAAAAAGGACAAAGATAAAATACCAAGAGAAATAAAAATTATATTTTAAAATTAGCTTTTATTCCTTGAGCATCTGCTATGTATCAGGCATTTTCTATTACCTATTTCAGCTCTGGCCACACAACTACACTATGAAGCAGAAATGACTATACCTCTTTCAAACTCATATAAGAAAACCAGTGTTCAGAAAAGTTGCCTGAGGCCCCACACCTAATAAATAAATGACAGAGCAAGGATTTGGCCTCAAAGCCCAGATTCTTTCCTCAGTGCACAGTGCCACATTATAAAGATGTTGATACGCTGAAATAGAAGGATAATATCAAAAGTGTTTCTTTTTCTTTTCTCTCTAACAGGGATTAAAAATAATAATTATGTCAGAACTTGGACACAGGCTTTAATCCTTTAAATTCATTTAATCATTATTTTATCATCATAAGCACATACAAGCAACATTGTATTTATTTCAGTGAAATGTACAAAATCCTGGCATAGCCAATGAATTTACTTGATAAATGATGAGATAAATTCAGCTAATGGAGTTTCCAAGCATGCCATCAAAGAAATAGAATCATGCATTTATGAATTTTTCCACATTTTTCTTCATTTCTAATGCAACAAGTTAATTATTTGATCTCTTTATCACTTTAAAAGCGTTGTAATAGTTCAGATGATGTGAGATTATTTGCAAACAAGATAAGAAATGCCAGCTCCTAGGACAGTTACAGGAAGCCTGAGAAGGCAAGGCTTTTCAAGGAAACTAGGTCGTGAAAGATAATATTGCTATAATCCTTAGAAAGCTGGAAAGAGGTGTCTTTTCCAATGTTAATGTGAGAATCAATAGTTCCCTATGGACAGGAACAGGGGTGGAGATGTCTGAGTCATGAAGAACTCTTCTGTCAAAACAGAACACTTGCATGCGTGTCATGAATACAAAAATTTCTCCCTCTTAACATTTCCTTTTCAATATGATAAGCCAATTTTAATGCAGCAGATTAACCGATTTACTTTCTAAATATGCTCAGATTTAGTTTCTAAATATACTCAGATTAAGCTAAATTGGTTAATCTCATTTGGCCTCACATCTGGTAACAATGCACAATTCAAAGGTTTACAGAGAGGGAACTCTGTAGGAAAGACAAAGGAGGAAAAGGCAAAATCTTTCTCTCACCCTAAGGTTAGAGTGAGCTTCCTTCAGGCATTAAACTGCCAAAGAACTGCATCTGATATTCCCTAAGCAATAAGGGAGAGAAATCAAAAGAGGCTGGTTCAGAAATTTCCCAGGTAGAAAAGAATCCAACATCCAATTTGTAAATTAATGCTTCCAGAATATTATCCACATCATTGAAAGTCTGCACAAGAATCATCATCAGTGGAGGACCCAGCTGACTATTCTCTCTGAATATTCTGTTTCGAATACAATTGTTTTAAAATACAACTCAGAAATCTATTAGTTTTTTTTTTAATTTTCTTTCTACTTTAATTTAAATTGCAACAATTTAAATAAATTTTAAATCCCCGTCTGTTGGTAATTTTACCAAGCTCACATTAAAATAAAACATAAATTCCAAAATAAATGCATGCATTTGTACATACAATTTGATGATTTTAAATTTCATTTTGTTTTCTCTATGTTTATTTTCATAATTTAGACTCCAGGATTTATGTGAGAATTGTGTGAAATAACGTAGGTAGAACAATTAGCTCAGTGCTAGGCTCTTAACTAATTTTCAGGGGTAATATACCTCCAACATCTCCGTGTCAGTTTGTTTGAGAAATAACCTGGAGGAGAGAGAGTGCAAAACATTTTACAAATTCAAAAGGTAAGGGGTGTTCATTTATAAAGATACATCCTAGTATATAATGTGAGACAGCAAGTACATAAGAATCCATGACTGTATGTTGAATATTATGTTATCAGATGATATGCTAAGAAATGTTTAAAATCCCACCATCAGTCCCTCCCTAGGAATTTCTGTTTTCTCATAAGATTATTAGGTCTTAACATGATGCAGGCATCATGTTAACATGCAGAGATCATGTTACCCTAATAATTATTGTCTCCTCAGAACCTGGCACATTGTCTGGAAAACAGGAAGTATTCAGTAAAAGTGAGTTTAATTGCAATATATCCATCACAAACCTAATGGATCCACATTCTCTGCTTTTTGTATGTGCACCATCACTCTACATTTTCTTTTCATGGCAGAAGTCACAGAGAAAAGGAAAGAGATGATTCCTTTTCATGAATGTATGTTGGTAGGTCATTGATGACTCAGCTATAATTCAAATGCATATTTTTATCTGAGGAAAACAGGTAGTAATTACTAAACAAGAAAGCAAAATTAATGATACTAATAAACAAGAAAGCAAAATTAATGACACACTAAATATATTCCAGGTATGCTTCTAACAGACTAACTGAAAAATATCTGATTTTCACTCAGTATAATTATGCATGTATTTCTTTTTTATATTCTCCAAAATGTATTGAGAAGAAACTGAATCAGAAAACAACCCTTCCTCTGGATACACTATAAATCCCCCCTCCAAGCACTACAGCATTTTTACCGTTGACAGTTATTGCTTCCACAATGCCATGTCATGTGATGAAGACGTCACATACTGAGCTTAGTATTTATCCAGTCTTTACCTGTGTTTTCACCGTATGCTCTCTTGGTCTCTGCCCTTTGATTCACATGAACCCTCATTATTGTCATGGCTGTTGCTATTATTATTGTTAAGACTCCTTGGGAACACTCATTTCTATAAATACAGTGTTCTCCAAAAAAATATGAAATTTATCCTCTTTGCTCCCCCAAGTGTCCCTTCAATTAATTCATGTCTGTAAGCACAATAATAAACCAATGAGGTATACGTGTGATATTGCAATATTATGATCTAGGGATAATCATTTTCTGTACTGCAACGCTTTGAAATTCCTAATGATATGATTGAAAATAATTTTAAGAAGTTTGTATAGATACATCATACCCTATGAAAGCCGAGCTTTCTCAATGAAAGATTTGACAACCCTAAGGTAGGCCTAAGAAGTCAAGAACCCTAGCCCCTCTTTCTGAAGAAGTATGCTGTTACATTGCTGGGATATTCAGACAGAATATTCTGCTGGGAGAAACCCAATCCAGAACTTTTCAGAAACACACAGGCTACAGAGACATTGCTACGGGATCTTCAGGGTGTCAGTTCACCAGCTGGAAACTTCTCTGGCCAGTGGTGCCGTTGCCTGAGTTTTGCTCTGGCCCACTGGGCTGGTTCCGACAACTCAGCCTGGCAGGCTGTGCTCAACTCTGCTACATGCTTGGATCTCATGCCTGCCAAAGGTGAGCTCGACCGAGAGTGGCAAGGGGTGTGTGAGCAGGCATGGGGTTCAATCACTGTGCATAGCCGGGCACACTGGCTGCAGCATGGCAGGCAACTCCAGGTGCTGGCACAGTTACCGGCTCCCTGAGAGACTGTGGTTGGAAAAGGCGTACTATAACCAGCTTCTACAGGGGATACTGGGGTTTGCAGCATGGTGCCAGAAACGTGGAGATACTAGGAACTGCAGAGCCCTAAATAGGCTGTCACAGCCCTGTCCTGGGGAGCTCATAGGTCTGGGACCCCACAAGTCCACGGCTCTTACCTCCTCTCTTCCCTCCTTTTTGTCACCTGAAACATGGCAGGCAACAGGCATGTATTGCCCATATCATGTTACAGTTACAGCTCTTTGGGCCCTACCATTTGCCAGGTCCAGAGTTCTAGTCCTGCATCCAGGAAGAAAGAGCTATGCAGACAAGTGGAGCTTTATTGAGCAATAGTACAGCCCAGAGGAGACCCGCAGTGAGCAACTCATTTCTGTAGCCAGGGTGTCCTGATGAGTGTTAGCTCTTAGCAGAGAGGGTAGCTCCTCTCTGTTAGGCAGGTCATCCCAATGAATGCTCAGCCCTCAGCAGAGAGGGTAGCTCCTCTCTGTTAAGCAGGTCACCCCGATGAATGCTCAGCCCTCAGCAAAGAGGGTAGCTCCTCGTTGCAGCTGGTCATCCTGTCATCTCTTCAGCTCTCAGCAGAAAAGGTAACTCCTCTTTGCTAGGCAGGTCGTCCTGACAAGTGTCCAGCTTTCAGCAGAGAGGGTAGTTTCTCTCTACAGCTGATTGTCCCATCATCTCCTTGAGTCTGGCTGAGTCCAGGGCTTTTATGGACTTCCAAAAGGAGAAAGTGTGTGCTGACTGGTCTATTTGCTGCCATGGGTGGGTCCAGAAAAGGCAACACAAGTTCCCACTCCAGTCTTTGGGACACACAGCCCAGTCCCCAGGCTTCAGACCTTCCCTGGCTTGAAGGTGGGGCTTCACCGAGACCCCACCTTCCCCCGAGGAGCCTGACAACCTCCTGCCTCTGTTCATGGCACCCAGGTTATTAATGCCAAGGGGCGACTGCAGGCCAGTGCAGAGGTGTCCTCAGCCCCCATCTCAGCCTCCCTCCCACGCTTGTTTGCACCCAAAATCTGGAGGAGGACAAGGCGGCATGAGGCTAGTGTATCAGCACTGCCTCAAGCATGTGCAACCCTGGACAGGTTGTGACAACACCTGGGACTGGCCTCATCTTTGCTCCCTGATTGGAGGACGCCCGACTATGGGGAGAAGCCAGACAGTGTGAGCAGTCACTTCTGAGCCTGCGGTGACAGGGAGGCCTTCCTGGACCCTGAGCATGCAAAGATTTCCTGGTCCATAACTGTAGCTTGTGCAGCTGCAACTGTGTCTGGGAGGGTGAGTCTCCTGCCTGCTCCCAGCTCCCAGAGCACAGGGGTGTCTGGGTCACAGTAGCAGTTGGGCAGCTGCAGTTGCTCCTGGGGAGCTACCACTGGCTCTGTGGAGCACAGCACCACCTCAGACCTGCTCACTTGGGGGCCCTTCTCTGCTCCAGCCTCCATGCTGGAAAAAACTGCTCTCCGATGACCGTGTGACTCAGTCAGGCCCCTCTTGACGGCTCCCAGGGAGGTTGTCTCCACGGGGCTGTCAGGGGAAGGTTCTGGGTTTGTCCTTCTCTTCTGCCCATTTTCCCAGTGGTGCCTTCAGCTGGGTGCTTTCAGGCTCCCGAAACACAGTGAGGAGCAAGGCTGAGGCCATGGCAAGGGCCCCAGGCCTGGGAGCAGGTCCTGCCTGGCTGTGCGAGGGTGGGGGCGGCACAGTTAGCTGCTTCAGGGATGTGGGACACAGGGGTCCCATTACCACCACTGTTGCTCCCACAGTCGCTCCTGCTGCCACCACTGGCGCCTCCCCACTGCAGCTGGCTGGGTGGCAGCAGCTGCTCCAGATAACCTGCGACTGACATCAATACCACCAATACCTTCTTCTGTCATCAAAGTACAATCTCCCCTGAACCAAGTGGGGAGAGGTATACATTTCTGAGGAAAACACTCCATTCACTCTTCATTTACTCAAGTTCTGAAGGTAAAGATAAAATGGAATTACAATTATATGTTTTTCCTTTTATTTAAGTGTCCATGTTATCTGTTTAATGGACTGCTTTGTTTAAAAAGAGAGATATTTTCTTAGTTTCACCATAGAAAATAACAAATAACACTTTGATTGGATTTAGATAGATGTCACCATTGGAAATCTAGTCCTAACCCTCAGGATTGAGAATGGTATATGATCCACTTCCTATCTGTGCACAATATATTAATCCCCATCAGATCACGTAACTACAATGAAAATCTGCCTGACTATCCCTTCATTTTACCAAAATTATTTTGATAATACCTACTCCAACATTTTCAACAGATTTTTATCCTTTGTATGCAGAACAGGGTATGCAAAACAATAGGTTTTTGTTAAAATTTCATTCAGTAAATCAGTGAACTATTAACTATTTCTTGAATAAATAAACAAATAAACAAACAAGTAAAAAACCAGTATCAGCAGAGATAGGATCCAATATTATATCTCAATAAAATGGGACTGCATCATGTGGCCAGGGTTCACCAGACTTCACAGTTCAGAGGCAATTGAGCTGGGACATTGGAAACCATAATTATTACAGGTGTAATAAGAAAAAAGGAAACACAAAGATGTTGGAGATGAGATTAGTGCTCAGGTATCAGGGAAAGACAGGTTGGCAAGAATGGAATGAAAATAGTTCCATAATCTGGAAAGGATGAAGTAAAATGTCCACCCTAGTACCTAATTTTTAAGACTTTGAGTTTCATTCTTAGTTTTTCTGGCAGCCATATTCTGAGGCCAGTCATACAGGTCTTCAGGTACAGTTTCACTGGTTAAGCTCAGATTTCATAGAAGGAGTTCATTTCTTACTATGATTACTTTGTGGGGGAAGAGACATCTTTAACAAAGCTAAACCTCCATTAGCCTTGTATCAATTGGTGCAAATTTTTGTCATAATTTTATAAATCCTAAAATTATATTGACTTAAGGAAATTAATTGGTGGATATAAAGGAAAAGTTTAGACATGCCTGGATATACAGGTTCAAACAATGATAACAGGCATAAGTCAATAAACTGTTTTCAATAGTCTACATGATATTGGTATAGAAAAGCATAATCCAAATACAATAAATGAATGATAAAAAGAGCACAGTACCTGGAGAAACACACACTCCAATGTACTCTTTAACTTTTTGCCAAATGTTTTCAGATTTTGTTCTGTTAGGCATTGATATGATTTGGCTTTGTGTCCCTACCCAAATCTCATCTCAAATTGTCATCACCAGGTGTCAAGGGAAGGACCAGGTGGGAACTGACTGGATCTTGGGGTCGGTTTCTTCCATGCTGTTCTCCTGATAGTGAGAGAGTTCTTATGAGATCTGGTTGGTTGATAAGTGTCTGGCAGTTTCCCCTGCACTATCTGTCTCTCTTGCCACCTTGTTACAATGTGCCTTGCTTCCCCTTCACCTTCTGTCATGATTGTAAGTTTCCTGAGGCCTCCCAGCCATGCAGAACTATGAGTCAATGAAACCTTCTGTCTTTATAAATTACCCAGTCTCAAGCAGTATCTTTATAGCAGTGTAAAAACAAACTAATACAAACATCCAGTGGTCTTTAACTGTAACAAACCACATTCATTATTCTTATTATTTCTATTGGTGTAGCTATGGAGAAATGACATGGTATATGAATAGTAGGTTTCAATAGCATTAACTTTCTTACATTTTTATTTCAGACTTGTTGATTCTGTTTTGTGTGTCATAATACAGTGAGTACCATTCCATAGTAGCCAAATTTTAAAGATTTTCGTATTTCTATTTAAAAATCAATGCTAATTTCATTAAGTTTAATAAGTATTTACCAGTAATATGAAATTAAAAATGTTATATGACTTTATGAATATATTAGATATAGTTTGGCTCTGTGTTCCTACCCAAATTTCATGTTGAATTGTAATTCCTAGTGTTGGAGGGCCTTTGTGCAAGGTGACTGGATCATGGCATCAGATTTCTTCCTTGCTGTGCTCATTATAATGAATGAGTTCTTACGCCATCTGGTTGTTTAAACAGTGGCAACTTCCCCGGCTCTCTCCTGCTCCACCAGGTGAATATATGACTGCTTCCACTTTTGCCTTCCACCATGATTGTAAGTTTCTTGAGCCCTCACCATCTATGCTACCTGTACAGCCTGCAAAATTGTGAGCCAATTAACCCTCTTTTCTTTATAAATTACCCAGTCTCAGGAAGTTCATTATAACAATGTGAGAACAGACTAGTACAGAATTTGGTACCAGAGAAGTGGTACATCACTGTAAGGATACCTGAAAATATGAAAGTGACTTTGGAATTGGGTAATGGGCAAGGTTGAAACAGTTTGGAGGGCTCAGAAAAAGACAGAAAGATGAGGAAATGTTTGGAACTTCCAAGAGATTTGCTAAATTATTGTGACCAAAATGCTAAATGGAATATGAACAATGAAGTCCCAGCTGAGGAGGTCTCCGATGGAAGTGAGGAACTTATTGGGAACTGGAGTAGAAGTCTTAATATGCTTTAGAAAAGAGACTGTTGGCATTGTGCCTCTGCTCAAGATGTGGCCTGACTGCTTCTGAAAGCCTGCACTCATCTGCCTAAACAAAGAAATCACCTGAAATTGGAACTGATATGTGAAAAGAAAGCGGAGCATAAAAGTTTGAAAAATTTGCTGCCTGGCCATGTGGTAGAAAAGAGAAAACTATTCTCTGGGGTACCCTTTAAGATAGCTGCAGAAATTTACACAAGTAAAGAGGAGCCTAATGGTAGTAGCCAAGACAATGAGGAAAATGCCTCAAAAGCTTTTCAGAGAACTTGTGGCAGCCCCTCCCATCACAGGCCCTGAGGCTTAAGAGGAAGCAATGACTTTGTGGGCCAGACCCAGGACCCTTCTCCTCTGTGCAGCCTCACGACATAGCACCCTGCATAGCAGTCACTCCAGGTCCAGTCATCGGAGGGTGCAAGCCCCAAGCATTGGCAGCTTCCATATGTGTGCAGAGGGTAAGATTTGAGTCTTGGGAGCCTCTGCCTAAATTTCACAGGATGTATGAAAACACCTGGCTGTCCAGGCGTAAGTCTGTGGAAGGGGCAGAACCCTCATGGAAAACCTCTACGAGGGTAGTGCAAAGAGGAAATATGTGGTTGGAACCCCCACACAGTTCCCACTGGGGCACTGCTTGGTGAAGCTGTAAGAAGAGGGCCACAGTCTTAAAGATTCTAGAATGACAGATCTGCCAACATCTTGCACCAAGTGCTTAGAAAAGCCGCAGGCACTCAATGCTCACCTGTGAAACCAGCTGTGGGTGGTGTACCCTGCAGAGTCAGAAGGACAGAGCTGACCAAGTCCTTTGGAGCCCATCCCTTGCATCATTATGCCCTGGATATGAGAGACAGAGTCAAAAAAGATGATTTTGGAGCTTTGAGATTTAATGACTTCCCTGCTGGGTTTTGCATGGAGCCTGTAGCCCCTTTATTTTGGCCAATTTCTCACTTTTGAAATGGGAACATTTACTCAGTTCCTGTATTCCCACTGTATCTTGGAACTAACTATGTTGTTTTTGATTATACAGGCTCACAGGCAGTAGGGACTTGCCTTGTCTCACATGAGACTTTTGACTGTGAACTTTTGAGTTAGTGCTAAAAGGATTTAAGATTTCCAGGGACTATTTGGAAGGCATGATTGCATTTTGAAATATGAGAAGGTCGTGAGATTTTAGAGAGGTCGGGGACAGAATGATATGATTCATCTCTGTTTTCGCATTCAAATCTCATGTCGAATTTTAATTCCCAGTGTTTGAGGAGGGACGAGGTGGGAAGTGATCGGATCAGGAGGGCAGATTTCTCTTTGTTGTTCTCATGATAGGGAGTGAGTTCTCATGAGATCTCATTGTTTAAAAGGGTGTGGTACCTTCCCATTTGCTCTCTTTTTCCTGCTCCAGTGATGTAGGACGTGCCAGCTTCCCCTTCACCTTCTGCAATGATTGTAAGTTTCCTGAAGCCTCCCCAGCCATGCTTTCTGTACAGTTGGCAGAACTGTGAGTCAATTAAATCTCTTTTCTTGATAAATTACCCAGTCACAGGTAGTTCTTTATAGCAATGCAACAATGGACTAATACTAGATTTCATGTATTATTGAATTAAAATATAATTGCTTTTATGTAAGCATATGTAATTCAATAAGTTTAGAGAAAGAAAAATGTTTGCTCATTATTATCATAAAAATGTATCATTTGAGGAGATTAAGGTCATTAGTTTTCTAATATATAAAGAATGGGAGTGGGATGAATTGTTACGTTTGTAAACTTAAAAACCTAATTCTATCTACTATCATGGCTTGCCTGTCTGCACAGAATTTCCTTCCTACCATTTGAATAAATTGAGCTCTTAACTTCCTGACATTGTGCAACATTTGAAATTGAACACCACTGTTGCAGGTTTTGTCTTATTGTGGTTTGGCATGGTGGTGTGTGTGCGCCTATGTGTATGTGTGTGTGTGTGTGTGTGTTTTTGTGTGTGAGAGAGACAGAGACATATAGACAAAGAGAGAGCATGTGTGTAACCAGACAAAGATTCCAGGCCAGCTGAGTAGAGACATTGACAAGAGAGAAATATCCTATATGTGATATGATTTCTAATCTAATCTATAGAGGTTTTATCAATTTCTTTTGAATAACTTTAGTTATAACCATCCCTAGAAAATTCTTTTATATAATTAAGCATTTTGGGGAAAAGATTTGCTGGTTAAAGATCCATATAGTTTAGAAAGCCAACTGCTGTGCAAGGGATGAGATTTACTGTGGTCCCTGCCTTAATTTTGTCTAATGAATCCAGCTTACAATTATTCCCAGCATTTCATCATCTTACATTGACTGTATGAATAAAAGAACTTTATAATCACACATTGCTCTGGGGTAGAATCTGGGTGGGAAATTGCAAATTATTGGAAACAAAGAATGTCTCGCCATCTTTTATAATAGTTTTATATTAAAATACCAGAAATTAATGGAGAAAACTGAGGGGGCGGGGTCCATGCTGTTCACAGCTGTCCTAAATCAGGCGGTGAAACAAAACTATTGTTGAATAACACATGATAAATGTCAGCTTTGTGAAGAACTTATGTCATCTTTCTTCCACTAATCACAGTTGAAAGTATATTCAGAATTTTGGAACATTCCACCTATATCAGAAACGTTCCAAAATATTGAGTTTAACATTTGATTTACATAACTTTGCATTCAAATTTGAATTTGTTTTGCAGTGCCAGTTTGAAATTATTTATATCAACATGACCAGAAAATTGTTTTAATCCCTATCTCAGTCAGTCATACTAAAACTTCATCTGAGATTTTCCTAATTGTTACATACAATTAAGATCAAAGTTACTAGTTTTCCATGGAAACTTCACACATATGAAATAGTGGGCCTCATGTTGGAAACTTTAATCTTGCTCCTTAGTTTTCCACTCTGGACACTAGGCAATGTATTAAACCTCCTCTCAAATCCTCATTCCTTTGAGAAATGACAATAACTGAGCCCACTTCATAGGTTCATGCTGAAAACAGCATTAGATAATCTACATAAGGCTTTTACTAAGAAATTCACAGAACACTCAGCTTTTCACAAATTTGTTGGGATAATTAAAACCCTTCAAATCTCAGTGGCGTGTGGCTACAAAGATTTGCTTGACATTCATGTTATTAGCTCACAAATGATAAGTGGTACTCTTCTCTACCTGTTGTCTTCACTCAAGGAGCAGTCCTTATCTGGGAGATGACATCCTCATGGCAGAGCAGAAAAAGCAAAGATAGAACCTTATGATGGGTTCCTTTTTTGTGGCATATGCCACTTTTGACCCCATATTACTGGTGAAACCTAGACATTTAGACATATGACACAGGTCTAATACAACATTGAACTCATTTATTGAATGTGCTATGATGATCATCCCTGTACTTTTCATGTGTAACTCAAACCCATATAGAGCATACAGCTCAAGTGAAACAGCTTCTGGGAAGGCTAGAAACAATGCTCTGCAACTTGAAATGAATACTCTATGCAACCAAGCCTGCTTCTAAACAGCAAGGGGCATCAACACCTTATGTGAAGAATGAAGATTAGAGGTGGTCTCCAGAATCTTTTAGATAATTTAAATTCAAGTTCCTTTTGGATACCATAAAAATGGAGAAGGTTTTCTGTGAATGTGACTGAATCTGTGTTTCCTTGACAAATTTGTGCACTAAGGCATATTCAAATGGTTTAAAAAATAAAGGAAGGAGATATATTTTTACTCCTATGTGTTGGTGGAGGATATCAATATTAATTATCTCAGTACATATTTCTATGAGGTCATTTATATATGTATGACTTTTTTTATAAAGTGATATTTAAAATTTCTCTCACTTACGATAATGATTTTCTCCCTGATTTTATTCAAAGCTTTTTTCCCTCTCCATACTTTAAGTTTCTCATGAATTCCTTATTTATGTTACCGTCATAATCCAAAAAATAGCTATGCAAAATGCATCTTTTCTTGCTTTTCTACCTTGTTAAGGCCTTTGAGAAATTATCACAAAACACTTCTATTAATTCTGCTTCAACTTTTCCAGCCTTTTCAACTATCTTTGATTGGAGGATGATGAAATAACATAATTCTGAAATTAAACAGAATAATCAGATATGCCAAGTACCTTCTGGGATAGGTTGTTATTATATGAGGAACCAGAAGTTATAGAAAGAAAAAAACCAAAAAAACAAAACCGAGCATCGTCAAATTACAGGATTTCTTTTTTGGTTTCTAAAAAGCACCTTACAACGGAGAGTAATTCTCATTTAAAAAATACTATTATTCCATGGAATTATAGAATGTTAAATAGACCAAACTAGAATATCTGGGCCAACACTCTCATTTAAGAGATGAGATAACTTCAGTCTCAAAAAAAGGAGCAGCGCCTTTGTGAAAACACATGGCTAATTTGTGGTAGCACTAAAATGAAACCTTCAGTTTCCTGATTACACACTATTATTAATATGGTAATTGCACTAACACCAGCATGAGCCATATTAAACATTTGCTTATAATTGCATGTAGATACACTGTTTCCTTATATCCCAATATTATTCTTTTTTAATAAAAAGTCAAAACAAATAAAAATACTTGTATGTGTAAGTCTATAGAAAGTATATATATTTTCTCCTTAGCAGTCACCTTTTCAAATACAGATGCTCCTCAACTTATGACGGGTTTATGTCCACATAAACCAAATTTAAGTTAAAAATATCTTAAGTGAAAAATGCATTTAATATACTGAATGCACCAAACATGAAAACTGAGCCTAACATACCTTAAACGTGATTAGAACACTTGGATTAGACTGGCTGGTTGGGAGCTGCTGCTTGCCAGGGTATCATATTTCATATTGCTAATTTAGGAAAAGATCAAAATTCAAAAATTTAAGCATAATTTATATTAAATTCTGTTGCTTTCCCACCATCATAAAGTCAAAAAGTCCTAAGTTGGACTATGATAAGTCGGAGACTGTCTGCATAATTGCTTCAGTGTTAATCTTTTGTTGTCTTTTATATATTCGTGTTTCTTGAATATTCTTTTTCTGGATTTCATTCCTGAACTTATTAGCTTCAATATATAAATCAGGCATGGTATTATTTAAGCATTCCTTGTGTAGTCATAGTTTCCCTATAATATATGATTTCTGTTCTCATTTTATAGGTAGGAACATTATATAGGGCAAGATCAACAACTATCCTAGAGCCTCATCTAACCAGCAAAAGGAATAATGTTTGATCAATCTCTGTTAGCCTAAAATAATTTCACCCAGGTTTTGTACTTGATCTACTTTCAGCTGTTCTTTAGGACAACTTTAAGTCATAGTGCCTTTAAGATACTTCCTCTGAACTCCCAAATATAAAGCCTTACATTATCTCTCTATGTTTCCCAGAGTAACTCACATATATCTCCTTTGCTTTGGATACATTACCCTTCCTGTACAGTTCTCTATTTAATTTTTGGTGTTTTTCTGTTTCTGTTTTGTTTTGATTTATAGCAATTTATAGTAAATACTACACAAATGTTTGCTGAATGGCTTGGCCATAACTTTGACTTTAGACTGCAGGACTTGTCTACATTTCTCCTCTTGCATTGTCCCCCAAACATAGGTAACCCAACAGATTTGAGTCTAAACGTTACTTTCATATGAAATATGAACTATGATTTTCCTCCAAAAAAACCAAACAACATTACAAATTTTATACTACCTTCCCATTTGGGTATACCACTGAAATGCTCATAAATTCTATGAGGTTTGGGAAAAAAAAGCAAGTCCCTGTAACTTTTGAGAATTCATTCTGCTTCTTGTCATCACCGGGACTATTTTCACCTTTGTCTTTTCTAAGTGGAAAAAGTAGCCCTCATTCTTCAGAAGCATGACAAGGGGGAAATGTATTTATTCTTCCATCTAATACATGATTAATGATGATCCATACTCCTCTCGTTTTGAATTGAATAATTTAAGTATCCATTTTTTTTTTAACGTTCTCTATGTTTGTTCCAATTTTTAAACCATTCATTACTTCAGAAAGACATGACAATGGAAAACAAACTAAAAATATCTCTAGTGTGTGTATGTATTAGGTGATCAGGACATGTGTGACTGTGGCATTCCTAAAAAGCATTTTATACAAATTAGCATGAGCCTTAGTCTTCTCAAAGTAATTATTCCCTGAAGCCTTATATTTTTCAGCCATAGAAACCAACTTATTGAACCCGCAGAATACACAAAGCATTCACTAACAAGTGTGAATTGAGAATTATGAATTTCTACTTTGGAAACAAGTTTGATGAATAAGAATCACAGAGTAAACACAGTGTTTCTATTATATTTTAGTAATTATGCAGTTGTATCAGAATGGAATATACACAACTATTTTCCAAACAAGAGGTAGTTGAAAACTGCCAAAAGATTTGAGGCTTCGTCTTGGTTTTGTAAATGTAATGACGAATTATTCTGATATAGTAACCCACAGTCTATTGACTGATGACCATCATATCATTAGTGATAATAAAAATGTGCCTTAAAATCATACTGCCTACCACTGAAGCCTCATTCTTCTCACAAGTGGGTCTGTGGCATTTCCTCTTCAGTTATGATCCTCATTTTATGTGTGCGTAGTGTAAACTTTATTGGAACTGATGTTACAAATGATGCCCTCTTTTACACTTCTAAGATGTGGTAAAAGACTCTTATCCACAACTTTGAAGAGTCAAATTCTTGTATCTTAGCACTCTCAATTTTCCATGCTATTTAGAGTTGAATTTTTCAATATTATATAGAGGCTTGTCCAAATTTCATACTTTTAGCTTAACTTTATCTTTGCTTCCTGATTCTATAGTCTCAGTATATACCCTCATGAACTTTTATTATTGTTAATTTTTTTATTTTTTTTTACTTTTTAACTTTTAAGTTCAGGGGTACATGTGCAGGTTTGTTGTATAAACTCATGTTCTAAGGGTTTGTTGTACAGATTATTTTGTCACCCAGGTATTAAGCCTAGTAGATATTAGGTTTTTTTTTTTTTTTCCTGGTGCTCTCCCTCATCCTCTCCTCCCTGCTCTGGTAGGATCCATTGTCTGTTGTTCCCCTCTATGTGTCCATGTGTTCCCAACATTTAGTTCCCACTTATAAGCGAGAACATATAGTATTTTTTTGTCTGTTACTGCACCAGTTTGCTACAGATAATCACCTCTAGCTCCATCCATGTTCTGGTAAAAGACCTGATCTCATCCTTTTTTGTGGCTGCACAGTATTCCATAATGTTTATGTACCACATTTCTTCATTCCGTCTAACACTGTATTAGTCCACTCTAGAATTGGTGTAAACAACTACCTCTGGGTAATTTACAAAGAAAATAGTTTTAGTTGACTCAAAGTTCCACAGGCTGTACAGGTAGCATCTCTGGGGAGGCCTCAGGAAACTTACAATCATTGTAGAAGGCAAAGGGGAGGCAAGCACCTCTTCTGCTCCGTGGTGGAGCAGAAGAGAAAGGGAGTGAAGAGGGAAGTGCAAAACACTTTCAAACAACCAGATCTTGTGAAAACTCACTCACTATCGTGAGATTAGCAAGGAGAACATCCTAATACATGATTCAGTTGCCTCCCAGCTGCCCCCACCTCCAACACACAGGTACTACAATTCAACATGAGATTTGGGTGGGAAAACAGAGCCAACCAATATAATTCCACCCTCGTCCTTCCCAAATCTCCTGTCCTTCTCGTTTTTAAAACATGACCATGCCTTCCCAACAGTCCCCCAAAGTTTTAACTCATTCCAGCATCAACTCAAAAGTCCAAGCCCAAAATCTGATCTGAGACAAGGCAAATCCCTTCCACCTATGAGCCTGTAAAATTCAAAACAAGTTAGCTATTTCCAAGTTAAAATGTGGGCACAGGCAGTGAGTAAATGCTTCCATTCCAACAGGGAGAAATTGGCCAAAACAAGGGGACTATCGGCTCTATGCAATTCCAAACCCAGCTGGGCAGTCATAAAATCTCAAAGTTTAAAATATTTTACAGGCTCATAGGTGGAAAGGAGTTGCCTTGTCTCAGATCAGATTTTGGACTTGGACTTTTGAGTTGATCTTGGAAAGAATTAAGACTTTGGGGGATTCTTGGGAAGGCATGAATGTGTTTTATAACGTGAGAAGGACATGAGATTTGGGAGGGCCACATCTCATGTTGCATTATAATACCCACAATCTTCTTTGACACCACAATCTCCTTTCCTACATCCAGGCCACACTGATGTAAGGAGTGGGATCCCAAGGCCCTGGGAAGCTCTACTTCTGTGACTCTGCAGGGCACAGCCCTTATGGTTGCTTTCATGGGATTGAGTGCCTATGCCTTTTTCAGGTGTATAGTGCAAACTGTTGGTGGATCAACCATTTTGGGGTTTGGAGGACAGTGGGAGTCTTCTCACAGCTTCACTAGGGAGTGCCCCTGTGGGGACTCTGGAGTTGGATTGGCTGTGATGCTCGGTGCCACATCGAGAGGCTGCACAGAAGAAAGGGTCCCTGGGCCTGGTCCAAAAAACCAATTTTTTTCTCCAAGTCCTCCCCAGAAAATGGGGTTTTCTTTTCTGCCACATGGACAAGCTGCAAGTTTTCCAAACTTTTATGATCTGTTTCCCTTTTAAATACGAATTCCAATTTCATGACCATTTCCTTGTGAATACATATGAGCTTATGCTCTTAGAAGCAGCCAGGTCACTATTTGAACACTTTGCTGCTTAGAAATTCCTTCCATCAGATACCCTAGATTTTCTTTCTCAAGTTCAAAGTTCCACAAATCCTTAGAGCAAGGGCACAATGCCACCAGTCGCTTTGCTAAAGAATAGCAACAGTGACTTTTAACCAGTTCCTCATCTCTATCTGATACCTTCTCATCTCTATCTGATACCTCAGTCTGAACTTTACTGTCCATATAACTATCAGTATTTTGTGCACAACAATTTAAAATGTCTCTAGGAAGTTAAGCACTGTCCTTCATCTTCCAGTCTTCTGAGTCCTCCAAACCATCCCAACCTTTCACCATTACCCAGTACAAAAGATGCTTCCAAATGTTCAGGTATCTTTATAACAAAGCCCCACTTCTCTAGTACTAATTTTCTGTATTAGTGCATTCTTACATAGCTAAAAAGAACTATCTGAGACTGGTCCTTTATATAAAAAAAGAGAGTGAAATTTATTTAACTCATATATCTGCAAACTGTTCAGGTAACATGGCTGGGGAGGCCATAGGAAACTTACAGTCATGGCAGGCCAAGAGGAAGCAAGCACTGTTCTCACATGGTGAAGCAGAAAGGTGGGGGGTAGGGGGTGAGTGCTACACACTTACAAACCACCAGACCGCATGAGAACTCACAATCACAAGAAGAGTAGGGGGGAAATCCACCCCCATGATCCAATCACCTCCTCCTAGGTTCCTTCCCCAACACTGAGGATTATAATTCAACATGAGATTTGGGTAGGGCCCAGAACCAAACCATATCAACTACTAATGGGCATTTCTGATTGGTGTAAGATGGTATCCCATTATAGTTTCAATTTGCATTTTCCTAATGATCAGTGATGTTGAGCTTTTTAAAATATAATTGTTGGCTGCATATGCATCTTCTTTTCAAAAGTGTCTGTTCATGTACTTTGCTCAATTTTTATAGTGTTGTTTGTATTTTTCTTGTACATTTGTTTAATTTCCTTAATTTGCTATATATATTAGACCTTTTTCAGGTACATAGCTTGTAAAAATGTTCTCCTATTCTGTAGGTCATTTGTTTACTTTGTTGATCATTTATTTTGCTGTGCAGAAGCTATTTAGTTTAATAAGATTGCATTTGTCAATTTTTGCTTTCATTGAAATTGTTTTTGGCATCTTCACGATGAAATATTTTCCCATTAATATGTCCTGCATGGTATTGCCAAGGTTGTCTTCTAGGCTTTTTATAGTTTTGGGTTCTACATTTAGCTTTCAATCCATCTTGATTTGTAATTTGTATATGGTATAAGGAAGGAGTCCAGGTTTATTCTTCTGCATATGGCTAGCCATTTATCACAGCATCATTTATTAAACACAAAATCCTTTCCTTGTTGCTTGTTTTTGTTGACTTTGCTGAAGAGGAGATTGTAGTAGGTGTGTGGCCATACTTCTGAGTTCTCGATTCTGTTCTATTGGTTTATGTATCTGTTTCTGTACCATCACCATGCTGTTTTGGTTACTGTAGCCTTGTTGTATATGTTAAAGTTAGGTGATATAGTATCTCCAAATTTTTTTTTTTGCTTAGGATTGCCTTGGCTATTCAGGCTCTTTTATGCTTTCACATTAATTTTAAAATAGTTTGTTGTAGTTATTTGAGGAATGTCATTGGTAATTCCATAGGAATAGCATTGAATTTACAAATTGCTTTGGCAATATGAACATTTTAACCATATTGATTCTTCTATTCATTAGCACAGGATGTTTTTCCATTTGTTTGTGTTATCTGTGAATTCTTTGAGCAGTGTTTTAAAGTTCTTCTTGCAGAGATCTTTCACTTCCCTTGTCAGTTGTATTCCTAGACATTTCATTCTTTTTGTGGCAATTGTGAATGGGATTGCATTCATGATTTGGCACTTGGCTTGGCTTTTGTTAGTGTATAGAAATGTTAGTGATTTTTGCACATTTATTTTGTATCCTGAGATTTTGCTGAAGTTGTTTATTAGCTTAAGAAACTTTTGAGCTGAGACTATGCTATGGGGTTTTCTGAATATAGGAGCATGTCATCTGCAAACAGGGATAGTTTGATTTCCTCTTTTTCTATTTGGCTGTATGTATTTGTTTATTGTGCCTATTTGGTCTTGCCAGTATTTCCAACACTGTGTGGAATAGGAGTAGTGAAAGAAGGCATTCTTGTCTTGTACCAGTTTTCAAGGAGAATGCTTTCAGTTTTTGCCTAGTCAACAGGATGTTGGCTGTGGGTTTCTCATAGATGGCTTTTATTATTTTGAGATATGTTTCTTTTACACCTAATTTCTTGGGAGTTTTAACCTGAAGGAATGTTGAATTTTATCAAGAGGCATTTCTGCATCTATTGATATAATCATGTGGCTTTTTTTCATTACTTATTTTTATGTAATGACTTACATGTATTGATTTGAGTATGTTGAACTAACCTTGCATTCCAAGGTTAAAGCCTACTTGATCATGGTGGATAAGCCTTTTGATGTGCTGCTGAATTTGGTTTGCCAGCATTTTGCTATGGAGTCTTTTTTAATCAGTGTTCATAAAGAATATTGACCTGAAGTTTTTTTGTTGTTGTATCTCTGCCTGATTTTTGTATCAGGATGATGCTGGCCTCATTGGATGAATTGGGCAGGAGTCTCTCCTCCTTAAGTTTTGGAATAGTTTAGGTAGAAATTGTACCAGAGCTTTTATGTACATTTGGTAGAATTTAGCTTTGAATCTGGTGCTGGGCTTTTTTTAGATTTATAGGCGATTTATAACTGATTCAATTTAGAGTC
>NW_012114899.1:5432428-5437771 GCF_000951035.1 Colobus angolensis palliatus
TGCCTTGATGATCTGTCTAAAACTGTCAATGAAGTGTTGGAATCTTCTACTATTATTGCGTGGAAGTCTAAGTCTCTTTGAAGGTCTCTAAGTACGTGCTTTATGAATCTTAGTGTTCCTGTATTGGGTATATACACATTTAGGATAGTTAGATCTTGCTGAAGTAAAACCTTTACAATTATGTAATGCCCTTTTTTGTCTTATTTTATTTTTGTTGGTTTAAAGTCTCTTTCATCTGAAATTTAGGATTGAAACCTTATCTTTTTTCTGTTTTCCATTTGCTCTGCTTGTTAGATATTTTTTCATCCATTTACTTTGAGCCTATGGGTATCATTGCATGAGAGATGGGTCTCTTGAAGACCATACACCAATAGGTACTGGTTCTTTATCTAGCTTGCCACTCTGGGACTTTTAATTGGCACACTTAGCCCATTTATGTTCATGGTTAATATTATTATGTGTGGATGTGATTCTGTGACCATGATGTTCGCTGGATATTATGTAGACTTGTTTATGTGGTTGCTTTAGAATGTCACCGGTCTGTGTACTTAAGTGTGTTCTTGTACTAGCTTGTATCAGTGTTTTCTTTCCATGTATAATGCTTCCTTCAGGAGCTCTTGTAAGGCAGGTCTGGTGGTAACAAAGTCTCTCAGCATTGTCTTGTTCAAAAATATCTTATTTCTCCTTCTTATGAAGCTTAGTTTGGCTGGATAAAAAATTCTGGAATGAAATTTCTTTTCATTTAGAATGTTGAATATTGGACCCCAATTTCTTCTGACTTGTAAAGTTTCTGCTGAGAGGTCTGCTATTAATTAGTCTGATGAGCTTCTCTTTGTGGTGACCTGACCTTTCTCTCTAGCTGCCATCAAATTTTCTTTCTTTCATTGTGACCCTGGGGAATCTGATCATTAGGTGTCCTGAAAATGATCTTTTGTGAAGTATTTTACTGGGGTTCTCTGCATTTTCTGAATTTAAATGTTGGCCTTCCTAGATAGGTTGAAGAGTTTCTCATAGATTATATGTTGTATTATGTTTTTCAAGTTGCTTCCACTTTCCCCATCTCTTTCAGGGACACCAATGAGTCATAGATTTGGTCTCTACATAATTCCATATTTCTTGGTGGTTTTGTTGATTCCTTTTCATTATTCTTTCTTTATTGTTTTCTGACTAACTTATTTCAGAAAGCTTATCTCTTCAAGTTCTCAGCTTGGTCTATACTGCTATTAATTTTTATGACTGCATTATCAAATTCTTGTAGTGTGTTTTTCTACTCTATCAGGTTGATTATGTTCCTTTCTATACTGGCTATTCTGTCTGCCCATGCCTGTATCATTGTAGTGTGATTCTGAGCTTTATTGGTTTGAGTTTCAACATACTCCTGAACCTCAAAGATCTTTGTTGCTATCCATAATATAAATTTTATTTCTGTAATTTCAGCAACCTCAACTCACTTCAGAATCCTTAATGGAGAGGTAATGTGGTTGTTTGGAGGAAAAAATGTACTCTGGCTTTTAGAGTTGTTAGAGTTCTTGCATTGGTTCTTTCTCATCTTTGTGGGCTGATGTTATTTCAATCTTTGATGTTGCTCACCACCAAATGTTTTATTTTTCCTTTTATCCTATTTGATGACCTTGAGACTTTGATTGTAGCATAAGCCAGCTTACTGGCTTTCTTTCTGGATGATTTTATGGGGCCAATGTTCGGCTCCCAACTCCTGGACTGTGTGCTCTAACTCTGGGGGACTTGTATTGGGCCCCAACTTTATTATCTGCCTACTCAATTTAGAGAATCCACTGTGCTAGGGTATCTGAGGTGCTCCTGGACTTCTGGTCACTACACTTCAATGGGTGGTATCAGATAAATCTTTTTGTAGTGAAATGACATTGGGATCTATACTCATTTACATATGCCAACAGCAGCAGCAGTGGCAGCATGCTGGGGTGCACAAGCATCAGCTGTGGCAGGGTGTTGGACACACTTTTATTCTTACATACAATTTTTTTGTTTCCTGATGTTGGAGAGATTTGGGTATAGACATTACTATTAATCATATAGTCATCTTGGAGACAATTATGATACTCATATACCAAACTATTTTAGACCTTCCATAACTTATCATACCTTCTGACTATAGCGACAATTGAAAATTGTGGCCCATGGGCTGAATTTGGTAAGTAGACATGTGTTACTTGTACCCTTTACAATTGATAGAAAATAATTAGGATAGTTGCCAATAGTTTAAAAGGAAATTTCACAAACAAGTCTGAATGTCTGCCTTTTTGATGGCAGTGAATCTGCAACTATCTCACACAGCAACAGTCAGAACAGTCAGTTGGAGCTGTGTGAGGAATTCACCACAGTTCTCAACAGTTTTACTTTCTAACATGTGACTTGCTCTGCTCATTTGTTTCTAATATCTGGTCTGCTGTCATTTTAACATATGAGTTAAAAAGAAATTATTTAAGCAGATAGTTAGGATAGGGAAGTCTTCTGTAAAGTTTACTTTTTAATGAGAAGCAGTCCCCAAATCACTTGTTTTCTAAGAGCAGCCTGTACAGGTGAGCAACAGACACAGATAAGAAGTTGGAGCACAGGTGAATGCTGGCAGCTGGCCAATAGTAAAAGGCTACATGGGGACTAGGCATGTTCAACATGACATCTCCATCTTTCCTTTTCCTTGCCAACCATGTGTACAGTAAGGAGCACACAACGTGGAGCCAGCCAAGTAAAAAATCCATTTGCATAATAAAAGATTAGGATGGGGTGGCCAAATTCTTCATGCACTGTGTAAATGTCCTGCCTGGTACCACCAATCTCTGAGACCTATGTAAATCAGACACCACCTCCTCAAGCCAGTGTGTAAAACCCCAAGTGCTTCACCATAGGACTGGCAGTCCCACTCAAGTGCCCCTCTCTCTCACAGGAGATAGAGCTATTCTCCTTCCTCTTTCTTTTGCCTATTAAACCTCCACTCCTAAACCCACTTACTGTATGTTTGCATCCTTGATTTCCTTGGTGCGAGACAATGAACCTCAGATATTTATCCCAGACAACGATGCTGCTTCAATTTGTTTACTCTGTTTTCCTTTACTTGAATTTCTGATTTCAACACTTGTGTGACTAGCTTGGTCAAGGTAACCTTGGCTCTCTCATTTGGTTTAAATGTCCTTTTAATGACTCTGTACTTTATTTATTCTTATAGAAATAATAAGCCTTGAATTATTGTATTATATAATATTTACATAATAACATTATGATATTAACTTTCCTATCAACACTCCAAGATTTCTGATGTCCTGGTTCATGTTCCTCTTTGCATTCCAAATAACTGTAAAGAGTAGGAATTCAGTTAATAGTTTTTGTTTGATTGAACAAAGAGATCTAATAAAATGAAAAATTTAATAAGACATATGTAACCAATTACATATGTACTTATTAATAGAGTAACAAAATGTTTGGTCAACTTTTGTCTCTTATGAATAAGGTACAATGTATTTCTGTCAGAATTATGAATTAGTCACACTACTGGCATGATTGATGGATTATATTTTTACTTAATCTCCTTTGGAGCTATATTCCATTTTTCCTGGAGTATTTTACTTTCAAACTATACTTTAGGACCATTTTATCAAATAACAATTTCATGTTTATTTCAGATAGATAAAATTACATCAAAACCACATTTTTGAGCATTTCAAAACTGGCATGAAGAGTGACAGTGATGAGTCATATTATCCACTGGCTTTTATCATTTTGATACATTCCTGCTTGTCATTTTGCAAGTGTTTTCTGGAAGATGTTCTGTTAAACAGAAACATTATCATTTATTTCAAATAAATCATTGTGGGACTTTTCAGTTACTTTTGAAATATCTACTAAAACTCAAATGTGAAGTTAACCTCTATATTCCAAAGCAAATGTCATAGAATGATATCAGATTTCCAGGATATTCTTGTACACAAGGAGGGTTTCCTACTCCACACTAGTGGGCAACTAGTAAATTCTGCTTGTGCTGAGTTATGAACCCATTTAATTCCCTGGAGCAGATGGATACCTTGGCATATAAGCAGACTTGCCCACTTAATACAGTGTGCCTTACAAACAGTATCTTTTCTATGTGCTCCAAAAATCTGTTAGTGAGTGGGATTCACTGTTATTCATCCTGAACTTTAGGAAGTCCTGCCATTGAGACAGAGAAATAAAGACTCATCTGCTAGGACAATCCTCATTTTGGTGATTGTACTGCCTTTTGCATTTTTGCAAGCTTTATAATAGACCATTAATACATACTTGGATTTGCAGGGTTTTTTAATCCTTGCAGAACTCACAGTCTAGTGTTTTGCAGGTTCAGAAAGCATTTCATGTCTTTTGTTTCATTTGTTTTCTCTACTTCAGAGAGGCTTAGTGTATTGTTCAGAATCTTTAAGTAAAGAGCAGATGAAGAGTTGCTACTTAATCCTAGGAAAAGAACATGCAGCTCCATCTTCAAGACCACTCTGCTTTCACACTCCACTTAGACTGTACATACAGGCACATGCCTCTTAACAATGTTTTGGTGAATGATGGACCATATATGCTATAGTAATTCCATAAGATAATAACAGAGCTGAAAAATCTTTAACACCTAGTATTTACTACACTATACTTTTAATCCTAATTTTAGAGTGTACTTCTACTTATAAAAAAAGTTAACTGTAAAGTAGGCTCACGCAGGTCCTTTAGGAAGTATTTCAGAAGAAGGCGTTGTTATAAGAGGAAATGAGAGCTTCACGCATGTCGCTGCCCGTGAAAACTTTCCAGTGGGATAAGATTTGGAGGTGAAGACAGTGATATTGATTATTCTGACCCTGTGTATGCCTAGGCTAATGTGTGTGTTCGTGGCTTAATTTTTTATATAAAATTTATAGAATAAGGATATAAAGAAAGAACATATTTCTGTACAGCTGTGCATTGTGTTTGTTTTAAGATAAGTCTTATTGCAAAGATTAAAGTTAAAAATAATTAAAGTTTATAAAGTAAAAAAGTTATAATATGCTAAGGTTAATTTATTATTGAAAAGACAATTTTATAAGTTTAGTGTCACCTAAGTTTATCTTTTTTTTTGTTTCTTTTGTTTTTGTTTGTTTGTTATTTTGAGAGGGAGTCTCACTTTGTCATCCAGGAGTACAGTGTGCCATCTAGGCTCACTGCAACCTCCACTGCCAGGGTTGAAGCAATCCTCCTGCCTCAGCCTCCTGAGTAACTGGGATTACAAGCATGGGTCACCATGCCCAGCTAATTTTTTCATTTTTAGTAGAGACGGGGTTTCATCATGTTGGTCAGGCAGGTCTCAAACTCCTGATT
>NW_012114899.1:5438906-5469628 GCF_000951035.1 Colobus angolensis palliatus
TGTACCTTAGGTAATATTAATTAGATATTTTAATTATGGATTCCATGTGCAAACTTTATCAGTGAAAAACTGTTATTATATTGTGGGACTCTTTACTTTAAATTGACTCTGTATTAACTCTGAAAGCTGTGTAAAGTAAAATTAAATTCTTATCCATAGACAATTCCTTTAGCACTTGTTCCTATGTTCATGAGGTACCAAGGTTAGGCTGCTATTACTTACTGTGAATATAAATTTAAAAGTTCAGTTATTTGCATTCTTGCTCCAATGTACCCTGAACATAATGAATTAAGATATAGAAACACTATCAATATAAAAGTGTAACATCAAAGAACAGTAATTGATTTCCTAAAATAACATCGTCTATATAATCTCCAAACCAGATTTTTAGGTAAGCAATTGTGTCATTAGTAAATAAACTTGTGATTTGAAATCTATAGTGTTTAATGATTTGTGGGATTTTTTTTTGTCTTAATATCTGTTCTTTATTTTTCCCTTGTGTATCTGTTACTAAAAGCACATACTTTATCTTCTTATGTTCTTAAACTTATCTCCAAATTTTAAAATGACTTTAAAATACATGACATGAGAGAGGACCAGAGAATAATCATGTGTATATACTAAGATATTATGTTAATAGTTATATACAATGTGGAGGGTGACTATAGTCTGAAAATACAAAAAAATATATTTTTTATTGAACTCCCTTATTTCTTCTGGGATATGCTAAACTCACTGTACATTCAGAAAAAATTTGAGACAAAAATCATCTTAAAATACACATCACAGATGCTTATGCAGAAACTGATGAAAATTCTGCATTAATGCATTAAGTTCAATGCGACTTTTGAGAGCTAACTGAATGCATTGATGCCAAGGGACAATACATCAACTGAATCTTTTATTGTGAGCCATTTGTTAGATATATTTGCCTATGTTTCCAGACATTAAGTCCACCTTGTATAATTAATTTTAGGAGTTTGGTTGATTAAAATATACCCTTCAAATCCATAAGTAATTACTAAAATGGAGTTGAATCCTGAAAGTCACTATAGTGTGCACCTCTGCTAACTTCATTTTTCTTTCCTTGCTAACCTTTGCTTGCCCCAAATTGCATATAAAGTAAAACATAAAATCTCTCACCATGGTAGCTTTACCCTCTAAATTGTACTCACATACGCAGTTCCTGAACGTATAGTTTGCAATTTTCCTTCATATCCCCTTCACACAGTATTACATGCTATTTACCACAAAATTCCTTTCTATTATTGCCTCTGAATTTTTTCTTATACTATTTCATTTCACTGGAATTTAATTCTTTATTAAATTGTTATTCTTAAATTCTGAAACTGTGAGACATATCCCCAAAAGGAAATTTTTTTTTTTATGTTGTGAAAGCATTTTAACATTTATTGATATATAGCTCACTATACAACTAACCAATTTGCAGTACAAAATTCAATGGTTTTAGTGAATTCACAGAGGTTTGCAACCATCACTGCAATAAATTCTCATAACATTTTATTCACTCCATAAAGAAATACCATACCCATCAATTGTCATTCCTCATTCCCCTCAACACCTTCAGTTCTAGGCAACCACAGATTGACTTTTGGTCTCTATAGATTTGAAGATTCAAGATATGGCATATAAGAGGGCTCATATAACATGGGGTCTTTATATGACTGATTTCTTTCACTTAGCATAATATTTTCAATATTTACCTATGTTGTCACAAGCGTATTTATTTTATTGCCATATTAAATTTCATTGTGTGGATATACTGCATTATATTTGTCCATTCATTAGTTGATGAACATTTAGCTTCTTTCTACTTTTGACTACTATGAATGATAATGCTTGACCATTGTGTACAGTTTTGTGTACAGTCGTGTGTTTTCCTTTCTCTTGGGTATATATCTAGGAGTGGAATTGCTCTGTCATAAGGGCAAGTTTGTTTAAAATATTGAGGAACTGCCAAACAGTTTTCTAAGATTTTTGGAACATTTTACATTCCAGCCAACAATGTGTAGAGATTCGAATTTGTTTACATCCTCATTGATATATATTTGTAATGTCTTTTTTATTATAGTCATCACCCTAATGAATGTAAAAATATATATTTTCGTGAATTTAATTTTCTCTTCACAAATATCTAATGATAATCACAATTCCATGTTTTCTTTAGCCATTTTTATCTTCATAGGAATATGAATAGTGAATAGGAATAGTGAATAGTGAATAGTGAATAGGAATAGGAATAGTGTCTATTACTTTTTTGCACATTTTTATTGAGTTTTTTTTTTTTTTTAGTTTTGAGTTTAAGAGAATATAAGGGATAACTGGCTAGACTGAGTGGTGAAACCTTAAAAGCCTAATTATTTATCAAAAGGAAATTGTGTTTACCTTAAAAAGATCATGTTGAACTAGAAAGGACTGAGTAACTTAGATGGACATTTTTTTTCAATTTGTTTTTATTTGTTTTTACACTGTAAGTAGTCCTGAAGACACTAGAAATAGATACGATCAGTCATGAAAAACTGAAAAGATTACCTTTTTCATATCTGTGTCATTGTGTGCAAAGGTTGACTTCTGCTACAGCAGACATAATCCTTCTAATATACTGTGCATCAGTGGAATTTTTCTTTTCAATTTCATTGCAGCACCAAGTTTTATTATATTTGTGTTGAAAGATATATAGAAAATAAATTCTTTCTGATATTTTACAATAACAATGAAATTGTTTCAAAGGGAAGAAAGGGACTGAACAACTATCCAAGCAACAAAACATGTAATTATGCCAATGAAAAGGGCTGTTTTATCATTGTTCTTAGAATCTTAAGAGATAGATGAAAATAGATAGATGTATGGATGGATGGATAGATAGATAGATAGAGATAAAAATAAGACTCAGATGACTACACGAGGTCTTTCCAAATTTCAAAAACATGGAATTATTTTGCGTTTTTTTTTTGTTTAGTGTGTGTTTTTTTTTTTTTTGATGTTGTGATTCAATTTGTCATTTTCCTGAGATATTAGTATGAGAAATTTGTATTGATCACTATTTGAAGAGCATATAAATAGAAAATTTTCATGGTAAATATTCACAAATTGGAACCATGGCATTAAGGAGAAATTTGTTATTATGTTGCTGATAATTGATTCCTTCACCCTACTCTAAACACTAGCTGTTCTAAAATGGCCATTCAAACAGCCATTGGAGTTTAAATGACTGGAAGCACTTTTATTCATTCATTCTTTAGGGTTCAGTCTTACCTCACCCAGGGGCTGCATTACGTTCACATAAAAGAAACAAAAAATGTCAGCAAGTACTGGGATCTGTAGATTTATTTTAAAGACTGGGTGAGTCTGTATTCTCAAAAGCGTTGTGCTTTTGTTGTGACAAAATTTGTTGTAATGCATGACACCTGTCTTTTAAATAAATATCATGTGTGTTTCAATTTACTTAGTTCATGTATTAGTCAGACATACTGAATTGACGGTAGAATGTCAGTTAATTTACCCTGAGAAATATAACCTTATTTCCTTGCTTACTCATTATCTCTTAGTAAAAACTATATAGGAAACCAGTTATTATTGGGAATATTTTGGTCAGTTTAGAATTATGGGAATATGTTGTATAACTTTAATGACTGAAGATTTCATAGATAATGAAAGATGAATTTCAAGAACTGTGATATGAGTGGTATGCAGATGAGAGTTATCATAGCCCAGGATATAGGTTCTCTTCCTCTTGATGACACTGGTTGCTCACTTTCAAGTTTTATTTCTCTTGCTGTTTTGTTAACGTTTTATTACCTGCTCATTTGCCCTAGTTGAAACAATGATCTCAAAGTAGGAGCCTCATCACCCCTTAACTATGCTCCTTGGATTAACACTGCCTCTTGGGTTAACAGAGTATTAACTCAAAAAGCATAGTTAAGGAGTGAGGAAATGAACAGAGAAATAACAACACCCTAACATTATATTTTTACATTTGTTACACAAAAACATACACATGTCTAAATAATGTTGATTGCTCAGTCTTTTTAGAAACACAGCTGTGACCATCGATTAGGAACCACCCCCGCCCCTGACAATTTTGAATAATAGTTTACAGGATGATTGCTGGAATAAAAAAGTGATTCTAATCAATTTTTGAAATAATTTTGAAGACTCCGTGCAATGTACCTTTAAATCATAATTTTCTCTAGGAAATTTAAGCACTTTGCAAGGTGATTTTATTACTTGATGGGGCAGTTGTATTAGATGGATTATTTAAGCTGCTGTTAGGAATTAGTTAATTGATAATCAGATATAATTTCAAATTCCTTGTGCGCCTCTAATAAAATCAAAAGTAAATATATAATTCAATTCACAAAATATTGAATAAAACACAATATTTGAGAGCTTCATCTTCTGTGTATAATAAGATACATCTGTACTAGCAATGCTCTATTCACAGTTACCACCAAGCTCTCTTTTAAAACACAAATAAACAAAATGTTAATTTAATGACTGTATCGCCTTTTCCTTGTGGACTGAGTAATTTAAAATGCATTACAATAGGTTTTATGTTTATTTGTTAATTAATTGCAAAATTGAACAGCTATTATGTATCTGACACTATATCGGGCAATAGAAAAAAACAGTAAGACTTATTAAGACATAACACTAGTTAACATTTCTAGAGTACTTACCATAACTCAGCACTGTGCTACTAAGGTTTTTGTGTGACTTAGCTCATTTAGTCCCTTTAGAAGCCTAGAAATTTTGTATCAGTGTTACTAACCATTAACAAAGAAGTAAAATGACAATACAGATAGTTATAAATATAATGCAAACTTATATCCTTGTTTTTGCAGATTTGTATACCTGGTTTATGCCTGTTCTTCCTGTGTGATTATTCATAGAACACCCTCTGCCTTTCAAGAATGTCCCTTGCCCTTGAATGATATATTACATCATTTTCCTATTTAAATAACTTGCCCAAGATCACATAGCTAGTTACTGGCAGAACTATATCTTAAACCCAGATTTTCTGAAGCCAAGGCCTAATTTATACCATCTCCTACAGTTAAGGAATATTTTTAGTTTAATGTCTATGTGTGTGTGTGTGTGTGTGTGTGCATATGTGTGTGTATGTGTTTTTATTTTAATGGAACATCTTTCAAACCCAGTATGTTCAAATAAACTCCTCAGCTTTCTTTCCAAACTTGTTCCATCTTCCTATACTCACTATCTTGAATGTCATGAATTACTTATGCTAGGAACATGAGAGTCAGCCCAGAATAAAATCCTGTCTTTATTCACGTTAAGCAGTGTCACCAAATTCTATCAATTTATTTCCCTTAAATATTTTCTTAAATACTTTTTTTTATTCTGCAGCACCAAAAATTCTTCCTTAAGTTACATATTGGGTAAAATGAACATGAGAAATTCCCATTCACTTGATCCTTCCAATTCTATCTTCATTCCCAGGAATTCTTACTAATTTTTTGATATTTATTCTTCATAGACTACTTTTATACATTGATATTTGTGCAACCAGGATGTAGCATATGCAAGTTGATTTGCAGTTCGAGTCTGACACCTGAGAACCAGGAGGACCATTTTTATAAGTGGTATAAGTTCAGTTTGAAAGCCTTCAGGCCTGAGACCCAAAAAGAGCCATTATTTCTGTTTGAGTGCAAAGGCCAGAAAAGACTGATGCCCTACTGAAAGCAGTCAGACAAGAGGAGTTTCCCCTTAGTTTTTTGATTCTATTCAGGTCATCAAGTAATTGGATAAGGCCCACCCACATTAGAGAGGTCAATCTGCTTTATCAATGTGGTTAATTTTCTGTGTAACTTGACAGAGCTAAGGAATATACAAGATAGCTAATGAGACATTATTTCTGAGTGTCTACTAAGGAGCTTCTGTAAGAGATTAGCACTTATATCAATAGACTGAGTAAGCAAGAGCTCCCTCATCAATGCAGGTGAATATTATCCAATCTGTTGAGGATCCCAAAAAAGTGGAAAAAATAAAACAGAAGAAGAGATTAAAAAGCTACTTTCTCTACTTGAGCTGGGACATTCAATTTCTCCTAACAAGTTTATGGGACTTGTCAGTCTCCATAATCAACTAAGCCAATCCCTCATAACAACTTTAAAATGATCTCTCTATATATTATATTGGTTATGTTTATCTGGAAAACCTTAACTAATACACTTAGTTCAATGATTAAAATGTGGATATCATCCAGAAACACCCCCACAGATATATCTGGAATAATTTTTGGCTAAATATCCAGGCACCCCTTGGCCTAATCAAGTTGTTACATAATTGACACAGTATATGTTAGCCTTGGTCTCTTTTTTAAGGTTCCACACATAAAACATTCACATATGCACATACTGTACATATGGACATTAGTGTCAGAGAATCTAGTGATAATTTTGTAAGAGACATGGAGGAAAGCATATATAATAATGTCCCTTACCAAAATATTATGAGTGTCTTTGATTTCATCTAAAATGCATAAATTTTTTCTCCTGAGTTTATGCATTAATTCATTTTCACACTGCTATAAAGAACTGCCAGAGACTGGGTAATATATAAAGGAAACAAGGTTAATTGATACACAGCTCAGCATGACTGGAGAGGGCTCAGGAAACTTATGATTATGGTAGAAGTCAAAGGGGAAGCAAGTCACCTTCTTCATAAAACAGCAAGAAGAAGGATGAACACAAGAGGAACTACTAAACACTTGTAAAACCGTTAGATCATGAGAACTTACTCCCTATCATGAGAAGAGCATGGGAGAAACCACCCCCATGATTCAGTTACTCCTAGGCCTCTGGTCCTGCACTGGGAGGGACTGCTACGAAGACCTCTGACATGCCCTGGAGACTTTTTCCCCATCATTATGGTAATTAACATTTGGCTTCTCATTACACCTAGCTTGAATTTCTCCTCAAAAAATTCATTTTTCTTTTACATCGCATAGTCAAGCTGCAAATTTTTCAAATGCTTATGCTCTGCTTCCCTTTAAATTTATGTTCCAATTCCAAACCATCTATTTGTGAATGCATACAACTGAATGCTTTTAAGGGCATCCAAGTCACCTCTTGAATGCTTTGCTGCCTAGAAATTTCTTCCACCAGATACCCTAAATCACCTATCTCAAGCTCAAAGTTCCACAGATCTCTAGGACAGGGCCAAATGCTGCCAGTCTCTTTGCTAAAGCATAGCAAAAGTCCCCTTTATTCCAGTTCCCAACAAATTCGTCATCTCTATCTGAGACCACCTCAGTCTGGGAATCATTGTCCATATCACTATCAGCATTTTGGTCAAAGCCATTCAACAAGTCTCTAGGAAGTTCCAAACTTTCCCACATCTTCAGGTCTTCTTCTGAGCTCTCCAAACTGTTCCAACATCTGCCTGTTAGCAAGTTCCAAAGGTGCTTCCACATTTTTGGATATCTTTACAGCAGTTCACCATTACCTCGATACCAATTTACTGTATTAGTCCATTTTCACATTCCTGTAAAGAACTTCCTGAGATTGGGCAATTTATAAAGAAAAGAGGTTTAATTGACTCACAGTTCAGCATGGCTGGGATCCTTTGGAAAATTTACAATCACGGCAGAGGTCACAGGGGGAAGCAAGGCATCTTCTTCACAAGGCAGCAATAAAGAAAATTGATATGGTTTGGCTCTGTGTCCCCACTCAAATCTCATCTTGTAGCTCCCAAAATTCCCATGTGTTGTGGGAGGGACCCAGAGGGAGAAGATTGAGTCATGGGTGTGGGTCTTTCCTGTGCTGTTCTCTTGATAGTGAATGAGTCTCACAAGATCTGATAGTTTTAAAATCGAGTTTATCTGCACAAGCTCTCTTTTTGCCCGCTACCATCCACGTAAAATGTGACTTGCTCCTCCTTTCCTTCTGCCATGATTGTGAGGCCTCCCTAGTCATGTGGCATGCTAAGTCCAATAAACCTCTTTCTTTTGTAAATTGCCCAGTCCTGGGTATGTCTTTATCAGCAGCATGAAAAGAGACTGATATAAGAATGAACACGGGAGTAACTACCAAACATTTATAAAACTACTAGATCTCATGAGAACTCACTGACTATCATGAGAACAGCGTGGGGGAAATCATTCATTTGATTCAGTGATCTCTACCTTGTCTCTCTCTTGATACGTGGGGATTATGGGGATTATGGGGATTACAATACAAGATTAGATTTTTGGGTGGGGACATAGCCAAACTATATTTGTTTATATTTATATTCTATTTGGAAATTATGTTAGTATTAGTGTTTTTGAAAATTTAATTAATATAGCTTAATTTTTGGAGAAGTCTTATATTTACAGAAAAAAATCAAACAGAAAATGCAGCTTACAAATATTTTCTCACCTTCACCACTGCCAAATATAGTTCCCCTATTATTAATATCTTGCATAAGCATAGTACATTTGTTTAAATTGGTGAGCCAATATTGACTTATTAACCAAAATTTGTGTTTTACATTAGAGTTCACATTTTGTGTTGTATAGTCTATGGGTTTTGACAAATAGAGAATGACATGTGTCCACCAGTACAATATCATACAGAACAGCTTCACTGCCTGAAAAATTACCCTGTGTTCCTATTCATTCCTCCTTCATGGCCTCTAAACCCCTAGAAAGCACTGACAGTTTTACAGTCTCCATAGCTTCATCTTTCCCAGGATTTTATATAGTGGGAATCATACAGTACATGGCATTTTTAGATTGGCTTTTTTCACTTAGCATTATGCATTTAGGTTTCCTCCATATATTTTTGTGGCTTGATGTCTCATTTTTAAATTACCGAATGATATTCCATTTTATGGCTATAAAACTGTTTATCCTCACTTACAGAAGGACATCTTGATTGCGTCTACATTTTGACAATTATGAATAAAATTGCAGCAAACATTGTGTGTCAATTTTGGTGTGGTTATTAGTTTTCACCACATTTGGGCAAAGATGAAAAGGTATGACTGCTGAATAATATGGTAATAGTGTTTTTAGTCTTGTAAGAAACTGTCAAACTGTCTTTTAAAGCAATTATAGCATTTTGCATTCTCATAGGGAAAGAATGACTGTTACTTTTGCTTTACATCCACTCTGACATTTGATGTTATCTTTTGAATTTTACCCATTCTAATAGATAAATAGAGGTATCTCATGTTTTAATTTGCAGTTCCCAGATGGCATATAATTTTGAATCATTTGCTTGATTGTCATTTGCATATTTTCTTTGGTAAAGGGTTGGTCAGACCTTTTGTCTATTAGAAATTGTTTTGTTTTATTTTATTGTTTCCCTTAAGAATTCTTTATATATTTGGAATCCAATACCTCTATCAGATAATTATTTTGAAAATTGCCTCACTCAATCTGTGGCTTCTCTTTTCATTCTTTTAACATATCTTGTGTAGTTCAGAAGTTTTCAATTTTAATAAAATTCAGCTATTCAAGTTTGTCTTTCATGGATCATGCATTTGTTGTGCCTACAAAGCCATGGTAAAACCAATGGTCATCTAAGAATGTTATAGTTTTAAGTTTTATGTTGGGGTCTATAATACATTTTGAACTAATTTTCGTGAAAAGTCTGTGTCTAGATTAATATTTTATGTTTGGATGTTCATTAGTTCCAGCACTATTTGTCCAAAAACTATTATTCTTCATTGAACTGTTGTTTGCTCTTTTGTCAGAAATTAGCTATGTCTATTTGCATAGGTCTATTTCGAGGATCTCTGTTCTGTTTCATTGATTGCCTGTGTGTTTCCACCAATATCACTGTTGTAATTGGGGTAGCTTTCTAATACATCTTGAAGTCAGGTTGTGTTGGTTCTCTAACTGTGTTTTTCTCTTTCAAAACTCTGGATCACTTGCCTCTCCATGCAAATTTTCAAATCCGTTTGTCAATATTCAAAAAATAACTTGGGATTTTGATTGAGATTGCATTGAATCTATAAAGTTGGGAAGAAATGGCACCTTGACAATATTGAGTTTTCATCAATATACATAGAATATCTTTCCATTTATTTAGATATTTTCTGATGCACTTTATCAGAATTTTGTAGTTTTCCTCATATAGGCATTTACACATTTTGTTAGATTTTTTACCCAAGAATTTCGTTTTCTTGGATCTTATGTCAACAGCATCATGTTTTTATTTTTAAATTCTAATTATTTGTTGCTGGAACGTAAGAAACCTACCAACTTTTTAAAATTAACTGTTTATCTTGCAACCTGGCTATATTCACATATAGTTTTAGGAGAGTTTTTTGTTGATTCTTTCTCATTTTCTACATAGGCCATCATATCATCTGAAAAACAAAGACGGTTTTATTATTTTCTTCCCAATCTGTATGTTTAAAAATTTCTATTTCTTATTTCATTAGTTAAGTGCACCAGTAGAATGTTAAGTAGAAGTTTTGAGATAGGATATTCTTACCTTGCTCTTCATCTTCATGTGAATGCACCTAGTTTCTCATCATTAAGTACATTAAGTTTGATGCTAGCTCTAATTGTTTCTATGTGTTTATTATTTTGTAGATGTTAAGTTGAAGAACTCCTCTTTGTTCGTAATTTGCTAAGTATCTTCATCATGACCAACCGGTGCATTTTGTCACATTCTTTTCCTCTATTTATTGATATAATCATATATATTTCTCTTCTATAGCCTGTTGATCTGATGAATTACATTAATTGGCTTTTGAATATTGATGCAGAATTCAGTATATGAAATAAATCCCACTTTGCTGTGGTGTATAGTTCTTTTAGCACATTGTTGGATTCAATTTGCTAACATTTTGTTGAGAGTACAAGTTTTTGAATAGGAATTTATTTTCCAGTTTCCAAATTTCTAACAATCTTTCTTGGCTTCATAAGAAATCATAATAATACACCAAATCTATTGCTATAGTTGACACCTGGGCTCTCCAGTTAGCCTTATTTTTTCATTCATGTCTTTTTGACGTAGCTTCAGAATATGCTTTGATATATATCAAGTCACTTCTTATAATCTGAAATTATTCTAATAGCACTTGTACCTACTCTTAAAAAGGAAACTTTTAGTCAGATTATCATATTCTATGAAAATTCCACTTGAATATTCATTGGTATGTCCTAGAATTTAGAGATTAATTCTGGAAAACCAATGCATATAGGATATCAAAACTGTTTATTAAGGACAATGAAATATTTTAAATATTTTTATCTTATGTCTCTCAAGTATTATTTATAATTGTTTATTTTTTTTAAAAAAAACCTAAGTTTATTTCTAGCATTTTAAATATTTCAGTTTTGTTTAATATTTTGATAGGGTTTTTTTCTGGTACTTTTTCTAAGTGTTAATTCATCATGTTTAGATAATCCTCAGTATAGATTTTTAGGGAGAGAAGTCAAATATTTAAAAATCAATTGAAATCTTACATTTTCTATATCATGTTTTAGAAGCACTAACACCATCTTGTTAGTTTGCTATTTAAAATCTCTGCATCATGTCCTATCATCTAAAGTATAAATAATATATATATCATCTAAAGTACAAAATAATAGAATGTCATTGAAGCACCACATTATTAGACATTTTTATTAGACATTTTCTTAACTCTGCAATTTAATCTCTTGCCTCCTAAATTATTTTAGCTTAACTTATCAGTTTCACTCAGGCCTCTATTAAATTGCACATAGAGTCTCATCTATCAGGAAAACATCCTTTTCTTCTGGGCTTTTTGTAATAAAGTATCATCCATTCTTAAAAAAAAAAAAATTCTAATATCTTCCTACAGGTTAATATTTCCCATCTTCTCATGTCTATTGAGCACATCTTAGCATTATCCTACATGTAATTTTCTCATATTCCCTTCTTACACCCTTCTTAAAAGATTGTCTTGGCAGTCCTATGAAATTTAACTATTTTACTAATTTTTTTTATGACAGAACCTTATCTTTCTCTATTTTCAAAATCTACCATTATGCCCAGCCCTCAGCAGTTATTCCAACAAAACATCATTTCTTAAAGTCTGACGTACAAGTCAATGTTTTGCCCTGAAATCCTCCAGGTAGTGTCTAAATAGCTCTGCTTTACACTTGTATTTTCTAATACAAAAATATTTACACCAATTTTTAGTTCTGGCAGGATTTTATAATTTGCTGAAGAATATTGTTACTTGTTTTAGAGGTATTCTCCCATTTATTAAAGTTCTTTTGGCCGGGCGCGGTGGCTCAAGCCTGTAATCCCAGCACTTTGGGAGGCCAAGGCGGGCAGATCACGAGGTCAGGAAATCGAGACCATCCTGGCTAACACCGTGAAACCCTGTCTCTAATAAAAGATACAAAAAAGTAGCCGGGCGTGGTGGCGGGCACCTGTAGTTCCAGCTACTCAGGAGGCTGAGGCAAGAAAATGGCGTGAACCCGGGGGGCAGAGCTTGTAGTGAGCCGAGATCGCGCCACTGCACTCCAGCCTGGGGCACAGAGCAAGACTCCATCTCAAAAAAAAAAAAAAAAAGATTCTTTTGGACTATAAAGAAGAAAGTTGATTAGTATAGATCAGCATAAAATAATTTCATTTCTTGACACAATCTTTAGAACAAAATAGATAATTACTAGTTTAGAGGATAATAGAGTTAAAGAAGGAATATATGTGCTTTGTGCATATGTCTTATACAAATATGTACAGATGGACCTTATTATCTTAATGAAATGTATGAAAGATAGTTCATAAATCCATACAAATTCTTGGTTTCAGTTCATTTTTTAATTGTGACAAACTATTAACATAATTCATTACTTTTGTTATTGTCCAACAGTGATTTTTTTTTTTTGCATTAATTGGATTCAGAAGCTTTCTTGGCAAGAAAAAACAATTCAAACTGGCACTATAGCTGTTTTTCTTGACTAAAATAATGCTTAACAAATTACTTAGAAGATTGAACGCCAAAACATACAGATACAATTAACATATCAAATAATTATATTGCCCCACAATGTACACAAATAAAAGGAAAGGAACTTTGTTTTTTTGTAGTTTTTCTTTTTACCTCATCTGTAAATTGTACCTATGTTTTAAAACAATTATTATCTCAGATTTTAAAAATAACTCAAAACTTAAAAGTATTTTGGTTTTTGTAACCACAGTCCTCTTTTCTAAATGTAGCTATCTTGAGAGAAAAGATAGAATTCTTGAACTGTTTATAGAATAAGTACTAATATTCATAAAATCAATTTGATTTTCTTATTTTTATGTACTATGCTATTTTGTCAGTAAATAATCAAAAATATAATTTCATAGGTCAATTACCAAATAAAATGATTTTGTCATTCTCTAGGCACACATCTTGAAACTACACCTGTAACCTTGGCAGAGTGACATACATTTGACACTTGTAGTAGCACAATTAATTTATGACATTCAGCACACTATCAACATGCTCTGACTGAAAATCCAAGCAAATTTCTTAAACAGACAAATTTACTCTGATTTCTGAAAACCTCTAGCCACTTACATGCACTACATATAATTGCAAAGCCATAATGAAATTCACTTTGAATTTAAGTATTGAAATACCAAATTTCACTTTGAAATTATTTGGACCTTATCATTTTAATGAAATGTATGAAAGTTCGTAAAATATTATGGATGAAATTGCATCCATATTATTTTATTCCTCAAATTGGAGAGCTGAGACATGCTATTTTCATGAGCTCAGTGCCAGTATTGATTCACAGGCCACGCCAAAAAGCAAGTATCATTCTGTTTTCTAATACAGGTGACTAGACCCCATAAGTATTGTGAATTATATATCAAATTTTAAAAACTATTAGAAATTGTATTTCATATCAGGACTTGTCTATTTCAAATCTGTTTGTTGAAATTATATCACATATTTTTAGAATATATTACATGGCAAACAATGAGTTATATGAACTAATGATTTTTTCTCCATGAGTGGCAGATTCATTTACATTAATAAATTATTCAAAAAATAGCATTGTCCTTCAAATGTGCAAACTCAAAACTATGCAAATTGAACTTACATACACTTAAGATGAAATATTCTTTAAATAATTGAGAATGTTCATAGTTATTATTTTCCATTATAAATGTTAAAAAAGAGTCCTACTTTGCCAAAGAGGATATTATCTTACACAAAGAGCAAAGAATAAGGTATCTGTAATCATGGTATATAAAATTAACTCTATGTCATAACAATCCTATTTCTTTGTCTAAGAGATGGAATTATTGGTTAAAATTGTTAACATTATTATAGTTTTATTCAGCAATTATCCAGGACTATTTAGTAGTAATACTTAACACCCCTTGAATATTTAGTATACATCATATAAACATGCTGTTTGGTGGGAAATTTCTCAGTGTCAAAATTGACATTGTGACATTTCTGAATGTCAAAAATAGTTGACATTGAGAAACATTGTATGGTTCAAACCAATATTTATGTCACTTAAAGCTTTTCTTAGAAAATATTATTATAACAATATTATAGATGAGGAAACTGAGACATCATTGAATATGGAATATGCTCGAAATCAAACAGCAAATGGTGGAACCAGGAAGACAACCTATATCTATCCAAAGCTGAACCACTGTGCTAAACTGATGCTAATTAGATGAAGCAGTTTGGTATGACAGGAAAAAATGCCCTATACTGAGTCATAAGACTGATATTTTTGTTGCAGTTCTGCTCCTGGCCCAGTGATCGTTAACAAATCATTTAATCTTTATAACTTTCAGTATAACTTTCAGTTTTCTAACTATCATGTGGGGATAATTACACTTGTGTTCTCTACTTCACAGACATAGAAATGAAGTGAAAACTTCAAACTAAAGTATATGAATTGTACAGGCAAAGTAAATAAACTGAAAGGGATGAGAAGAATTTGTGCAGAAAATAATCAGTAGTAAAGAAAGGAGGACGACATTTGGAGGTTAGGAGAATCCTTCTGAGGATAATGCAAGCAGAAATTGAAAGTGTGGTAGTCATATAACCTTCAATTTATTTGAGATTTGGAAAGCAAAAGGCTTGAATTTTTCTAAGTTCAATATGAAAGACAGCACTTCAAAGAAGTGTGTGTGGTAGGATAAAAGGTTTTTTCCCTCCAGTTCAACAGAACAGGTTTAGAGTAGTGAATATATGGCTGAGTAGCATTTTAGGGGAAATAAATGAGAAAAATCCCTGAACGTAGCATCAGTAGTTGCAATACCCATGTCTCAAGGAGCAGAAAAGAAATACTGTAACTATAATACAGAGATCAAGTGGAATGGTACTAGGGTAGGAGAACTCTCCATAGCAGGAAGGAAAGTGTCAGAAAATACAATTATCAAAATGAGGGAATGTGTTTGAATTATTGAGATCTCCAACCTATCCAATTATCAGAAGCCACTTTAAGCTTGTGCAGTTAAAAGGTGAAATTTATAATGGATATAGGAAATCAGAATATGACATCCCAAAATAAGCCACTTTAGCATAATTATTATGAACTAAATTCATTCTAGAAATAAAGTCTGTGTTCAAGGACACAAAGTGTGGAATAAATGGTAAACATTTTTCATCAGTGTTTCAAAATACAATTATCAAAATGAGGGAATGTGTTTGAATTATTGAGATCTCCAACCTATCCAATTATCAGAAGCCACTTTAAGCTTGTGCAGTTAAAAGGTGAAATTTATAATGGATATAGGAAATCAGAATATGACATCCCAAAATAAGCCACTTTAGCATAATTATTATGAACTAAAGGAAAATGAGAATTAAACACATGGAAAGCTCTCTGCCCCTCTCCCTGTTATTTTAGGTGAGACAATGATGTTTAGAGACAATGCACACAGAAAGGCTGGGAATGATCACAGTAGTAGTAATAGCCTTTTGGTCTTTGAAAATTTGTGGTTTGCTTCTTTTGACTCAAATTTGAAAAATCCAGTCTTATGACCTTTATTCTTCTTTTATTCTACTTCACCTGTAAAATGCTTTATTCTTGAATTTATATTGCCTAAAAAGCAAGACATAAATTTACGAAAGCAAAGGGATACCTCCTTGCCTCTCTACCAAGAAGAAAAAAGGATAACCCACTAAAGACAACTTTAGACCCTTTCAGTTAGAGACCAAAGGAATCGACATTAGCAAACTTCACTAACTCCTATTCTCAAATTTGCTGTGCCTAGAGATTCAACGTTATTTTTATTTGTCTTGCCACTTCTCTAAAAATTTATTGTTTTTTTTGTTGAAGATGCTATATAAGGTAAAATTCAAAATCACCTCTTTAGAATTACTCATTTCCTTGGTACTTCCATGAATATGTGAAATATACAGGCTAGTAAATTTGTCTTTTGTTTCTCTTGGTAATTTGTCTTTTGTTACAAGGGTTCATCTCAGATAAGAGGTACGAAGGATAAAGAGAAAATTGGTTTTGTCTCGCCTACGTCACCATGGTATCCCATGAAACTCAAGGAAAAATCAAACACAAGCAAATGTAATCTAATAAAAACAAAAGCATTCAAAGTCATTTTGAGAAGAGAAAAAAGAATTAAACTCTGGCAGACAAAAGATAAAACCCAAAATAATGAAAGAAAACTGTTATGTAACTCTCCCACATGTATTAATGTCATTAAAAGGGCATTTTCAGTTATGAATTAAACTTTTAAATATCCAAGAGAGAAACAAACAAATGATAGTAAGATTAGAAATGGAATCTAAATAAACTCTGAAGAAGTTGAAGAAAAAAATTATATCACTTCAGAATTTAAAAACAAAGTTGCCAAGTATAACATAACTTACTATACAAAATAGTATGAGAGAAACTAGGAAAGAATAAAGCCAACACCATGAAAATAGGGCATAAAAGAGATGAAATGAAGCAGAGGAAGGAAGAGTCAAATAAAATACCCCACCCTCCAAAATGACCAGAATACTTAAAGTAAAAATTCTAGATAATTTTCATAAAAGAAAAGATATCCCCAATATGCATAGTAAAATGACACCCATGTCCTTTGTAAAACTGACTCAGAATAGTTCATACCTTAGACACACTGCGGAGCTTAGGAAAAAGCTATAAATGAGCGGTAATGTGAGGAAATACTATGCAAATACATCCTTTTAAAGAGTCAACTAATGGATACCTTTTATTCAATGAAGAGTTGAATGGAAAAACTTAAAATAAGTGTGAGTATGAGTCACCCGGTAAATGAAAATCCAGGATTTCACAGAGATCATATAAAGAGATGAGAAGGTAGGAAGAGAAGAGAAAAAAAGATGAAGAGAAAGAAGAGGAGGGAGAAAGGAGGAGAAAGAAAATGAAAACAAGATTCGTTATCATTAAAGATTAGTATTATTCTAAGAATGTAACATAAAAATAGGTAATGGAAGAAAAAAATAAGCATTAACTATTCCTTTTTAGAAAGAACTGTATGACTTTCCCAGCAAATGAGAGAGGAAATTACACAGAAGAATGTCAACTAACGTATGTAGAAGGAATGATTGAATTATAAGAACCACCATTTTGCAAACTCTAATCAAATAATTGGTACAAGTAAGAATCACAAATATATGTCACATCTATTAATTTTGGGGAACGGGAAAATTTTAAGGTGAAAAGATTAAGCAGCAAAGACTACTTGCTAAGATCCACAGAAAAACTTACCTTTGAAATGAACACATTTTATAATCATTATCTTATGCAAGTAAAGAAAATTAATATCACTGAGAGTGAGACATGATATTATCATATGTGCTCATCAATGTGAATTATTAAGTGATCTTTAAAATAATCTCGCAAAAAGTGTAATCTGCATCTGACCTAGGCTTTATGTCTGTCATCCAATTAAAGGAATAGTGTGGAAGACACCAAGAGGAAATAATCAGACAAATAAAAATTATTCTATAGGAAAAATTGTCCAGTTTTCTTGTAAAACTGTCATGAAAAAATAAAGTGAAGCAATTGCTTTAGAACAAAAGAGACTGAAGAACAAACAATAACCTATAAATCTGTTGACTCTCATCCTGATATGTATCTGGCCAGGCCAATAGGTGAGGCAATGATGTTTAGAGACAACACATACAGAAAGGCTGGGGATGATCATAGTAGTAGTAAGTCTTTTGGTCTTTGAAAATTTGTGGTTTACTTCTTTTGACTCAAATTTGAAGCATCCAGTCTTAAGACCTTTATTCTTATTTTATTCTACTTCACCTGGAAAATGCTCTATTCCTGAATTTATAGATTGCTTGAATATGCATAACTTTCTAGTCTGTATTTTTATATCAAACCTCTCACCTGAACATCATTAGATTCTAGTATCTCTGTCAGTGACTATCTAGGCAAACTTTGCCCAATAATTTAAGTTGTGCCTTAGTCTGATTACATATAATATAGAAATAAAAATACCAGGCTGACTTACCTGAAGAATCTATTCTAATAAGCTAATAAGGAAATATATGAAAAGTTATAAAAGCTATGAAATAATGTGCTTATGATAATTTGCTTAGTTGTCCCTCAAGTGTATGGATGTATAAATTTCCTTCATTGAGGTGGACAGTATTTCACAAAGGTACCTTTAAGCACACTACCTCTATAGAGAGCTAATAAAAAAATTAATACTCTTGAACTTTCTACCCATGCTATTTTCTTGAGTTCCCATGTGATATATGGGCTTCATTTGAGTCAATATGCACATAGTCAAAAAAGATTAAGTAACACCCAGTCCTTATTTTCCATAACTAAATTAATCCATGTTAAAATGTCTTTTCTCAACCCAATATTAAGAAGGTCAAAAAGTTTCTTTTACAAAAATAATTATACGGTTGAAATTTGTACCTATAGTAGAAATATATGACTGAATGCTTTTTTGTAACCTTTGTTCCTTTAAAAGAAATTTAGTTACCATAAAATTTAAAAGATACATTGAGCAAATTTTCCTAGGCATGTACAGAAAGATAGTAATATATCTACAAGTCTACAATGTAGGTTACTGTATTCCAGAATAAAAGACTGTGATAACAGATCAGAGATCATCCTATAACACATAGGCACACACGCTGCAGGCCAATCACAAAGAAATTAAAAACAGGCCTATTCTGATGCTATGTTGTGCTTAAAACAAATCAATGCAAAGGCAATAACAATAAGAAAGAATTGAATAAAAGTATTTAGAACACGCAGGAAAAATATATATCAAACTGATGGTTGTAGCCGCCTGTCTGGAGCAGCTACTACAGTGATGCCAGCTGCAGTGTTGGAGGAGCAGACAGGGATGCGTGCTCCCTGGTGCCCGCTCCACTGCAGAGCCAAGTTGTGGCCGAACCTGGGTGTTGTTTTGACCTGGCCAGTTGTGCACACACTCCAGGCAGCACTGACATTCTTGCCCCCTGCCACCATGGCACCCTCCAAACTTTGGGGGCTGATGAGTGTGGAAAGGAGGCTGAGGGATGAGGGTGACCCAGTGCCAGCCTGTGGGACCCACACTGCATGAACAGCCTGGGTGCTATGGGTGGCATGTCATTGGTGGCAAGAGGCAGGTTTTTAGGTGGCGAGAGGCAAGTTTTCAGTGAAGCCCCACCTTCAAGCCAGAAATGGCCTGAGGCCTGAGGGCTGGGCTGCCAGTTCTGGAGTGGGAACTTATGCTGATTTTTCCAGGCCCACCCATGGCTGCCCATGGACTAATCAACATGCACTTCCTCCCTTCTGAGCCCATAAAAACTCCAGCCAGACTCAGACAGTCTTCAGGGCGATCTGCCTGCTGGTAGGAGCTACCCACTTCGGGTCTCCTCTACAATCTTCTGGACAACTGCCTGCAGTTAGAAGCTACCCACTTTAGGTCTCCTCTATACGCTTTGGGATGACCTGTCTGCAGAAATGTCCTAATCACTTCGGGTCTCCTCTACTCTCACTGGGACAACTTGCCTGCAGATAAGAGGTACCCACTTTGGGTCTCCTCTACACTCTTTGGGATGACCTGTCTGCTGATAGGAACTACTCACTTCAGGTCTTCTCTACTTTCACTGGGATGACCTGCCTGGAGATAAGAGGTATCCACTGATGGTCTCCTCTACACTCTTTGGGATGATGTGCCTGCAGATAGGAGCAACATACGTTGGGTCTCCTCTCCGCTGAGAGCTGTTCTGTCACTCAGAGAAGCTCCTTTCCACTTTGCTTACCCTCCAGTTGTCCACATAACCTTATTCTTCCTGGATGTGGGACAATAATTTGGGATCCCCCACCTTGTCAATGAATGGTGGGAGTGAAAGGAGCTGTAACACTTGCCTGGGCAGCTTATTGAGCTGTAGGCAGTGACATGCTCCCAGACTGTAGAAGTGAAGAGTGGTGGCCTTTCTGGGAGCCCAGATCTTGGTATTTCCTAAGACAGAGCTGCTCTAACACTATAGTCCTCCTGTTCTCTGCTGGCACTGGGCAGCCACCCCACATGATGGGAAGCAGTGGTGGGACTGGATCTGCCCAGGAGCTGTGGGCCAGAGCAGGGTAGTGGGACTGAAAGAGCTGTAACATAAATGGGTTGAAACATATCTCCCCCCATTTGCCACACTACAGGTGATGAGAAGGAGAGAAGAGCTGGGCCCTTCTGGGAGCCCAGACCTTGGGGCTCCCTGAACCAGGGCTGTGACATACTGTGACACTTTGGGGGGGCTCTGTGATTCCTGGCATCTTCAAGATTTTGGGTACCACAGTGTTCCCCTCATCTAGACACAGTTGCCAACAGTGGAAGCTGCTTGCTGTACATCTGGTTCAGCCGTGGCTTCACATAAAACTGGCACCTGTGCAGGCTCTTGGAGCTGCCCACCTTGCCACAGCAGCTGGATTGCTTGACTGTGCACAGTGGCTGGACCCCTTGCTTGCTCATTCACACACCCCTCTCTACTCCACTCCTGGCTCACCTTTAGCAGGCATGGGATCTGGGATGGCACTGCAAGCCAAGCAAAGCCTGCTGGGCCAAGTGGGTAGAATGAGCCCAGCAGGCGTGAGAAATACTCATGCAGAAGGCACCACCAAACACAAAGGTTTCTGGCTAGTGAAGCAACAGATGAAGGATCCCGTGACAGAAGTGAACTCTGTTTATGAAAAATGCATACTTGAAAATCTGAGAAGACATGGGCTTTACTACTAAATTCCAGGTCAAGAACATCTAACTATGACACTTACCTTAAGATAACACATCTAATTTCATACCATAAATCTCTACGTAGAAGGTTGTCAAATACAAAGTTTTTTTTTTGTTGTTTCTACAGTGATTATCAGGTGCTTTATGAAATAGTTTTTCTGACATTTAAGGAAAATTGTGAGTCCTGTTGCCCAGTAAATCAAACTAGTAATTCTCATCCCTTTTTTCCTTAGCTGCTACCATAATTCTAGTCTTCAGTTATACTGGCTCTAGGTAATAGAGGCAATTCTTCCTGGAAGGTATCAGTGGCAAAAGGATAGAATATCTGCTTAACTGACATAAAATAACATATTTTTACTATTTTAATGGAAATAGATTGGGTTGAGCCCCTTATCCCACATTCTCACTAAAATATCTGTATATTTTATATCTTGGTAACATTTTACTTCCCATATTTTTCTGTTTCTTTTTTTTTTTTTTTTTTCTGTAGCAACTCTTTGTGTAAATTAACCAATGTTCATGGGTTTTCCCTGAAACATTTCAGTGGACTGAAGAGGTTAAGATGATAAATTTGTTTCATCATGCAGCATAATACAAATGTAAAGGTGAATATTAGGCAACATTGTATTTAAAATTCCTTTAGCTTCCAACTGAAAGTTATCACCAGCCACCTCTTTGCAAGATCCTAACTCAGTTATTTTGCTAGAACTCCCCTCTTCAACTTAATTCTCTTTCAATTTTCCTATACAGACCACTTTATCTCTGTACACTGTATTCTTTTGGATGTAGTCTTTCATTAATGTGTTTGCAACATCAAATGCCCCCATACAGTTCCAGGGTCTTGTTCTAGGTCCCATTTCTCACCAAACAGAAAGGCAATCACTGTGACAAAATTGAACGGAAGAAATCTTTACTTGGGTGCTACAGCTGAGGCAATGGTGATGGGAGGTCAATCTTAAATCCATCTCCTGAAGAGGCTAAAATTAGGGAAGGAATGTAACTATGTGTTGGTAAAAAGGAATTAGGGACAGGTAAGGAAGAGGAGTTGGCAACAGGAAGCAGGTAGTCATTTAAGTCATCACGACTACTGAGGGGTCTTGAGTCTCACTGTTCAGATATGGTGATCTGGTCAGTTTCATTTTCTTAGTACTATCTGGTAGTCCTGATGGTTGGTTTCCTAAGAAAGGAACTCAGATAAGACAAACGGAACTTTTTCAAGTATTAAGGCTGGCAGAGTCAATTTCTATGTTTATTCAAAAGAAACCATAAACATTACTTCTATGGGGCAATTGGGCTAGTTTCAGTACTAGGTCTAAACATTGCCAGAAGAACCGGCAAATATTTTGGAATGTAAGTAAAGCTTTGACCCTAAGTCCCCAAACACTTAGAAAGTAGCAGTGACTTTAATCACTTTTCATATAATTATCCTCACTCCGCTATTATAAGAACAGTTCATGCCAATTTTGTAGAAGGAAAATACATCAGCCTGGAAAAACATGTTATTTTCTGTAATCCCTCTGATCTCATGTGCTCATTACTGGAGCACATATTCTCAAAATTGTATAAAGGGTGTGGTCCCATTGTTTCCACAATAAGATCCAGATATGAAGACAACCTATTCCCTTTCCATCTATCGCAATGTGAAGATTCAAAAACCTGTAAGATCGTTAAAGCATTTAGAAGATAAAATTATGGTAATAATATCACTGGTAGAGTTTGCAAGGGAACTCTAGGAAGTAACAGTCCATTTTCTCTGGGACTTAAAATGACATTATCTTTCTGGAGAGGTCAAGTTCTGAAAGGCAATAAAGCTTTTAATTACAATTCCCCTGAACCACAAGGTGGGAAAAGGTATAACTGCCTCAGAGACTACTAGGAAGGCACTAATGAATGATAATTTAGTCAGAAAGAGCCACGAACTCTGAGACAATGCATTACAACTTCTGTAGATTTTGCAAACACATAAGAAAGGTTTTGTTAATTTGTAGATAAAGAATACTTGTAGTACTATTTAAAAAATATTTGATAAATTACATTTTGCTAGAGGCCTGACACAAGAGAATATCAACTATAATATGCATATTAAATATGTACATATTAATCAAAGCACAATCAATATGAGTTCTGACCCATTCATGGGCAAGGAATGAAGTTACTGCTTTTTGAATAAAATATAGTATTTTGTAAGTAAGGTAGAAGGTAAGGTAGTAATTACTAACATGTGTCTCACATAGTGGTATGGTTGGTTGTGTCCCCAACCAAATATCATCTTGAATTGTAGCTCTCATTATCCCCAAGTGTCATGGGAGGGAACCAGTGGGAGGTAACTGAATCATGGGGTGGGTTTTCTCCATGCTATTCTCATGACAGTGAATAAGTCTCATGAGATCTGATGGTTTTATAAAGGGCAGTTTCCCGGCACACATTCTTCTGCTTGCCTCCATGTAAGATGTGTCTTTGCTCCGCCTTCACCTTCTGCCATGATTGTGAGGCCTCCCCAGCCATGTGAAACTGTGAATCCATTAAAACTGTTTATAAATTACTCAGTCTTAGTGGTTTCTTCATAGCAGTATGAAAATGGACTAATACACATACTACGGTTTGGTGAAACTTTGCTTCCTATATGTGTGTGTATATATATGAATACATATATATATATATATATATATGTGCTTATGTATATGTGGATTAGCTTGCTATGTCTTAGAAAAGCCACATGCATTTTTTTTTCATAACAAAACCACATTTAAATTTGAAACTCTCTTCCTGGGTTAATCTTGATTAAAAACAACATTTTCTGTGAATCTAAAATAAAATAGTTAATATGAATTCACTTAGCTTAACTCTTCACGTAGTTTACTCATGAAAAATAATGCCAAAATCATTAATATTACATAGATACCCACACACTCATATATATGCACACATAGAGTATATTATATAAGTGTATATTACATAGCATATGTCTCACATATTATATAATATGCAATTATATAATAGACCTTATATAATAAATGCATACTATATATCCACGCATTATACATACATAAATGCATCATATATATTAGTATTAAATGGGAACAAGTAAAACAGAAATATAAATCACTAATCATACAGAATATTCTATAGGAACATGGTCAATGGCATTCAAGTAACTACTTAGACTTCAGTTTTGCTGAGTTGAGAATACAGGCTAAGAACAGAAGCTGGATTACTAAGTAATTTTAAAAAATATTGTTTTTGGCATGGTAGGGAGAAAAGACAGCAGCAAGGTAAAATAAATCTGGAAAGAATAGATAGTTTCTGTTTTTATTTATTTATTTTATTTGTAGAGCTTTATCGAGCCATAATTGACATACAGTCATGCACTCCTTAAACATGGGGATATATTCTGAGAAATGTATGGTTAGGTGATTTGTTCATTGAACATCCTAGAATGTACTTACATAAACCTAGATGGTATATCCTACTGCACATCTAGGTTACATGGTTTAGCCTATTGCTTCTAGGCTACCAACTTATACAGCATGTTACTCTACTGAATACTACAGGCAATTATAACAAAATGGTAAGTAATATGGTTTGGCTGTGTACCCACCCAAATCTCATCTTGAATTACAGCTCCCATAATTCCCACTTGTTACGGGAGAGACCCAATGGGAGATCAGTGAATCATGGGGGCGGTTTCCCCCATACTGTTCTCGTGGTAGTGAGTAAGTCTCATGAGATCTGATGTTTTTATAAGGGGTTTCCCCTTTCACTTGGCTTTCATTCTGTCTCTTTCCTGCTGCCATGAAAGACATGCCTTTCATCTTTCACTATTATTGTGAGGCCTTCCCAGCCACGTAGAACTGTGAGTCCATGTTAACTGCTTTTTATTTATAAATTACCCAGCCTCAGGTATGTCTCTATTAGCAGCATGAAAGTGAACTAACACAGTAAGTAATTGTGTATCTAAAAATATCTAAACATAGAAAAGGTCCACTAAATAATTCACTATAAAAGATAAAAAATGGTATACCCATATAGGGCAATTATCATGAGTGCAGGCTGCAGGAAATGAGTGGTGAATGAATGTGAAGGCCTAGGACATTACTATACTCAACTTTAGAATTTAGAAATGCTGTACATTTAGGCTACACTAAATGTATAAAAAATTACAATGTTACAGTGGCTACAAAGTCACTAGACTATAGGAATTTTTGAGCTCCACTATAATCTTATGGAACCAACTTCATATATGTGGTTGGTCATTGACTGAAGCATTATGTTACACATAACTGTGTATTAAATTGCACATATTTTAAGAGTAACACTGGATAGGTTTGAGATACACACACACATGCACGCACACACATGAAACCATCACCATCATCAAGATAATTGTAGTAATCATCACCTCCAAAGTTTCCTTGTACTCCTTTGTAATTCCTCCTTCCCTTTCTTTTGTTAATGTAAAAGTGTTGATTTTTTATATAATTACATATAAATAAAGTATAAATTAAGTATATTTTGGCTTCTTTCACTTAACCTAAGTATTGGGAGGTTAATTTACATTTGTGTAGCAATATCTAGTTCATATATTTTACTTCTGAGTGGTATTCCATTGCATTTCTTTACCTGATGATAGATATTTGGGTTGTTTCCATTTTCTGGGTATTACAAATAAAACTGTTATGAACCTTCCTATATAAGTTGTGTTAGTTTTCCAGGGATGCCATTACAAAATATCACAGACTGGATGCTTTGAATAACAGAAATATATTTCCTTATAGTTCTGGAGTCTAGAAGCCCAAGATCAAAGTGGAAGCAGTTGCGATCTTTTTCTGAGGCCATGTGGACAGCTTGTGGACAGCTATTTCGTCAGCTTGTGGGCAGCTATTTTTTTTTGCTGTGTCTTCACATGGACTTTCTTCTGTGTGTACACCTCATTGGCGTCACCCTATGTGCTCAGTGTCCTCATAGAACACAACAGTCAAATTTGAGTAGGATGTACCCTAACGCCCTCATTTTAAGTTAATAACTTTCTTAAAAATCCTTGTCTCCAAATATAGTCAGACTCTAAGGTACTGGGGGTTATAGTTTTGACATATGCATTTTGGGGAATCACAACACAACCTATAAAACAACCATTTATGGCCATTTGCATTATTTCTTACACTTATACATATAGCTAGGAATGGAATGGCTGGGCTTAATGGTAGACATATATGTATACATAACTTTTCATTAAACTGCTAATCTGTATTCCAAAGTGACATATTATTTCCACCAGCATCCCATTGTCTACTCATTATATCAATTAGCAAGAGACAGGAGTAGAAATGTTCAATGTAAATTTTGGCTTTGTCACTGTTTCCTTGCCGCTCTAACAGATGTTGTTTCATTATTGTTAACATGGTATACATTTTCATATCCTTTTATTACAACCTATTTGTCTTTGCGTTCACCTTTGTTTTTGAAAGGTATTTTTACAGACTGTAGTTTATACATTGACATTTTAATTTTCTTTTCAGGATTCTAAAGATGCTTCTTGCCATTCTTCTACCTTGTACTGTTTCAGATAAGATATCTGCTGTTATCTTTGACTGCTTTATTCAGACTGCTTTTAAGTTTTAACTTTCATCCTTGACTTTTAAAATTTTTATTATGATGTGTCTTATTGAAGTTTTCTTCATTTTTCTCATGCTTGGAATTTGCTGAACTTCTTGAATCTGCCCATGTGTAGCGTCTGTCAAATCTGGACATTTGCAGCCATTGTATCATAAAATACTTTCCCTTCCTCTTTCAAGAATACTAATTACACATAGCCATTTGACATTGTTCCATAGCTCATGGATGCTCTGTTTATTTTGGCTTAGTTTTTTTTTTTTTTCTCTCTGTGTTTCACTTCAGATAGTTTTTATTGTTCTATCTTCAATCTCTCTAGGCTTTTCTTCAAAAGTGTTTACATTTGTTAATCTTTTAATCTCATCCAGCATATTTTTCATATCAGACATTGTGTTTTTTTTCATATATTCCATGGCTCTATTTATCATGCTCAACCTTTCTCTATCTTCATGCACATTTAGAATGTAGTAAGTATTTTAGTGTCCTTGTCTATTAACTCTATTGTATTTGTAACTCTGAGGTCTGTTTCTGTTATTATTATTATTTTTTTACTACTTAATGGGCCACAATTTCTTGCTTTTTAAAATACCTAGTAATATTTCACTGGAGTATTGGACATCATACATTTTACCTGGTTAGGTGATGTTTTTTTCCATTTCTTCAGATATTCTTGAATGTTGTGCTAGGAGACAGGTACATTACTTGGAAGCAGTGTGATCCTTTTTGGTATGGCTTTTTTTGATTTATAAGCTGTGTTAAGAGCAGAACTCAGTAGTAGGACTAATTTTTTTCCCACTACTAAGTCAGACTCCTTCTGAATACTCCAACCAATGTAGAACTTTTCCTTTCTGGGAATTAATTTTCCACCCTAGTTAGTTAGAATATAAATTATTCTTAGTCTTATATGAATTTTGAGATGATCTCTCTGTTCTTTTCAGGTTCTTTCCATAACCTCAGGTAGCTTCCTTAGATGTCTGTGCCAATCAACATTCAACTGCAGACTTAAGGAAGACTCTGCAAATCTCACAGGCTGCCCCTTGGTACAGCTGTTTTCTCTCCAGTATTCTGTCATGTGAATTCTAGCTACCTTAGCCTTACCAGTCACCTACTTTTGCCTCCTAAACTCAGAGATACTTCCACGCTTCACCTGGATTACCTCTGAAAAGTAGGTCAAAAATATCTTCAGACTATAATCCAGTATAATCATAGTGTTCACTTCATTTGTTTCTCCTGTCTCAAGGAACACTGTTCTGATAACCAATATATGAAAATGTGTTTTAACTAACTTTATTTCATTCTGTAGTTGTTTCAGTCAGATAGGAAAATACAGTATCTATTACTCTATTCTGGCTTAAAATGAAAATTCCCCAGAGATGTTCTAATTATTTAAATAACTTTGTGTTGTCTTTTTGCAAGATATCCTATGGTTTGAATACCTGTGTCCCTCCAAAATTCATGCCGAAATGTAATCTCCAATGCAACATTATTAAGAGATGAGTCCTTAGGAGGTGATTAGGCCAGGAAGGCTCCACTCTCCTAGATTGGATTAGTACTTAAAGAGAATTAGCTAGGCCCTTTTGTCTTTCTGTCCCTTCTGCCATGTTAGCACACAGTGGCCCTCACTGGACAATGAGCCTGCTATTACCTTTATCTTTTGATGTTTAGCCTCCAGAATTGTGAAACATAAATTTCTGTTTATATAAATTACCCTGGTTTCTGACATTTTGTTATTGCAGCACAAATGAACTAATACATAAATTGGTACCAAGAAGTCAGGTATTTCTACAATAAACATCTAGAGATATGAAAGCAGCATTGGAACTGGATGATAGCTATAGGTTGAACCATAAAGTGCTATCCTGGTGAGGGCTCAGAAGAAGAGGAAAGCTATAAAGAAAGCCTGAGATTAATTAAGTGGCTGTGATCAGAACCTTGGTGAAAATGTAAAGACAATTCTGAGAGTCTTAGATTAAAATAAGAAACAAAGTACAGTAGTCTATCATCTGTAGTTTCGTTTTCTGCAGTTTCATTTACCCATGGTTAACTTTGGTTTGAAAATATTGAATGGAAAATTCCCTAAAAAACAAACCATAAGCTTAATTTGGTCACCATTGTGAGTAGTGTAATAAAATCTCATGCCAGCCTGGCCCATGCTCCATCCTACCCTGGATGGAATCATCGCTTTCTACACAGTATCCACACTACCTTTGCTACCTGCCTGTTGGTAACTTAGTCACTTTGATTTATCTCAAAACTTACTCACAGGCCTCAAGATTTAAAGTTGTTTTCCTTGTGGGGTTTTAGACTTCCTTGGGGTCCATTACCTCTTTCTCTATTACTAATTCTTACTTTTGAAATAAAAACACTTATCATATGTTTGTTCCACCGCTGAGTTTTGGAAATACCTAACTTGTTTGATTTCACAGGTTCACAGCAGAAGAGCAAATTGCCTCAGAATGAATTGTGTCTTTAGCCTAACCCATATCTGATTTAGATGAGACTCTACTTCAGAATTTTGAGTTGGACCTGGAATGAGTTAAGACATTTGGAGTTAATGAGATGGAATGACTGTATTTTGTACATTAGAAGGATGTAAATTTTGAGGGTCCAGAGGTGGAATGTTATGGTTTTAATGTTTGTGTCCCCTCCCAAATTCATGCTGAGACTTAATGCCTAAGGCAATAGTTTTAAGAGGTGGGGTCTTGAGGAGGTTCTTAGGTTATGATGGTTGCATCAGTGCTATATGAAATGACTGAGGGACCTGGCTGGGTCCTTTTGTCTTTCCATCCCTTCTGGATTTCTCCCTGCATGGACATGTCAAAAAAAATGCCATCTTGAAAGTAGAGCCTGGACCCTTACTAGACAACAAGCCTGCTGGCACCCTAATTTCAGTTTCCAGTCTCCAGAACAGTAAGAAATAAATTTCTCTTCTGTATAAATTATCAGTCTAAGGTATTTTGTTGTAGCAGCACAAAGACAGCAGTATAATGTAAAATCTTTCATATCTTCCCATGAAATCTTCAGTAGAATAATCAGTTAATAACAAAGTGTGAAACGTATTTTGGCAAGACACAGACACTCTTCCTCCTACTTCAATAACTAGAACACAGACGTAAACTTCAAATTAATCTGCATATCTCCAGAATCTACAACTATATTTGGCATACAGTAAACAGTTAATAAATTGATGTATAAGTAAAGGCAGCCATGGCTTAGAACTAAATATTACCATATATATACATAAACTCAAGTTTTCAGTTAAGTATAGATTTCTAAATATAATTTGTCATTAAGTTCTCTGGTTTTGAGTAAGAAAATGTTAACACTTTCTATATCTACATTTGGTATACCCGTAGAGTTAATTATACCTCACTTTCACCACGCAGGACACTGTTGATTCCCTGATGTCATTAACTACAGGTACAAACACAATCAAGAGGGAAAACTTGATAGGCATTCTGAGAAATTGGTTTAGCCCTAGACTGTTAGAACCACTCTCTCTTGTACTTCCCACAGGGCTTCAAAACAGGAAAAGTTCTATGTAAGGTATGTACAACAATATAGGAATTGTACTTCAAGATACAGCAAATTATAAACTTTTATGACTTTGTGACAACCTAAGTTACAATAATACCTCCTTAAAGCCCTTTAAATATATGTATTTGATATGATTAACAAGATTACTTGGCCAGGCGCAGTGTGGCTTATGCCTGTAATCCCAGCACTTTGGGAGGCCGAGCCTGGTGGATCACCTGAGGTCAGGAGTTCGACACCAGCATGGACAACAGGGTGAAACCCCATCTCTACTAAAAATACAAAAATTAGCCAGGTGTGGTGACAGCCACCTATAATCTCAGCTACTTGGGGGGCTGGGGCAGGAGAATAGCTTGAACCTGGGAGGCGGAGGTTGTAGTGAGCCAAGATCGTGCCATCGCACTCCAACCTGGGGGACAAGAGCAGGATTTCATC
>NW_012114899.1:5469758-5471057 GCF_000951035.1 Colobus angolensis palliatus
ACAAAAAATTAGCCAGGCGTTGTGGCACATGCCTGTAGTCCCAGCTACTCGGGAGGCTGAGGCAGGAGAATTGCTTGAACCTGAGAGAAAGAGGTTGCAGTGAGCTGAGATCGCGCCACTGCACTCCAGCCTAGGCAACAGAGTGAGACTCCATCTCCAAAAAAAAAAAAAAAAAGAATACTCAGACATTTTTACCTAACAAATAGAGTCCTTAGAATTATTTTATAAAAAAGAATGAGGTATTATTACAAAATATTTAATAACAGTGATAAGAAAATTATAACAATAACAATGATATAATATTAAATTATTAAAATTACAATGATGAATGCTTTGTCACCACATGGAAGAGGTTATGATAAATAAGGTAAAAATATACAAGACACAAAAATCAGTCTATGATGTCATGTGAAAATACGTATGAACACAAATAAGGATTGGAAAAGGAATGCAGAATAATAAAAATAACTGATTTTTTAGTGTGGCTACATTGTGAATAATTCTTTACAAACATACATATTTAGAGAAGGATTTGCTATGCAAAAGGCTGTATGCAGATCAAGTGTGTACGTTAAGGCTAGGTTTAATGTGGGTTATATTTACAGATATGGAAAAGCAGTTTTCATTCCTTGAAACCTCTCTCAAATTAATTCCTTATATATACCATTAAAGATTAAATTTTGTAGGTTTTACAAAAATATGCACATTTGTAACCCAAGGGTGTTTTAATTTGCATCTGTGCTTGTTGCAGAAGCAACACTGATAATTTGCTACTATTTTGTGTCATTAGCTCTTAAGGGCTTTGGAATCTTTATTTTATGCTCCCACTTTAGAATACCCTAATCATGCCTGCTTGCAGTAGTTTCACAATTGGCTCAATATTAGTGTAGAAAACAAGGGTGACTGATCAAGCTTCATTATTGCTTACATGAGCAGACAACTGAAGTGACAGAATTAGGACTAATTTAAATGAAACATGTGCCTTGTCTCATGTGAAGAAAATGTAAGCCTTACTGACATCAAGACAGTTAAAATTATCTAAGGGATTTGAAGCTAGATCTGGAAAAAGAAACAACCTCTATCATGGAATAAATAACCCAAATAGTGGTAAACATATACACAATACACAAACACACACATACTATGTATTTGTAAGAGCAAAAAAATTATCTCTAATCATTAAACTCATATCTCTAAAATTCTAAAATTAAAAAGTAATTTCCCAAATGTAGATAAATACATCACTTGTGCATTAATTTCTTAAACCAGAAAATAATGCAAATAGGCTAAATGATCTTA
>NW_012114899.1:5472207-5474663 GCF_000951035.1 Colobus angolensis palliatus
TAGATTTTCAAAGATATTAGTTTAGACATTAGGTGCCTATAGCAGATATTCTTGAGGTCACTCCCTGCTACCTGTGTGATCTTTCACAAGTTACTGAAGCCTTCTGTGTTTCAACTACCTAATTTAGGTGACTCTTTAATATAGATGTAAAGAAAAGAGTGTGTATGCATAGTTTAGAAGAGTTTCTGGCACATAATAAGGACTTAATATTTTATCAATAATTTTTTCCATATTGTTGTTTGTGTTTGGTAGAATTGTAGATGTGTGAACTGACTGTCAATATGGTGTGTGATATATAAATCATATATATGAGAGGTAGAAGAGCTCATAGCAGTAACAACTAACAGAGACAAGGTAGATGGAGTGATAAGAAGTGGTGGTGGCAGAGAAGGCTTTCTAGAAAAGGTGACTTTTGAGATAAACAAGAAAGATAACTAGAAGTAAGGTAAATGAGGGAGAAAGAGAGAGACGTTTTAAAAGTAAAGCGTCACAAAGTCTCTTAGTTAAGTGAGATACAACACATGATAATATGGTATTTGTACGATAATTGAATTGAAAGTTTAGTATGACTGGGAAAACACTGTAGAATAGAAAAAAGGAAAGTGTCAAGGAAACAATAAGGCTATATCATAAATCACTACAAAATTTATGTAACTTGTAAATTAGTACACTGTTGAAATTGTATTGTCCTTAAGTTGAAGTGAAGTGTCTATGGTAATTCTATATACCCTGAACCATTTCTTCCAACCTTAAGTGCACCATGGAACTTTAAAGGTGTATGAAAACAACTGGTTATCTGGAATTGAGCAATTTCTCAGCCCAGTAATTATCTTTTAAAAATTATGAGAAAATTTTGTAAGTTCACTGAATTACTAATATTGATATTTGAGGAATTAGAGTAAAAGTTATAGAAGACAAGAAAATGACAAATATTACTTTCAAAGAAAGAAAACAAAATATCAGGTATAGTCTTAAAATCAATCTCAAGATTGGTTCTAAAACTATTTGTCTAATCATCCAACAGTTTCTTCCTGCCTGCTGCACAGACAAAACCAATTCACTGAGACCATGGTATTGTAGTTTAAAAAGAGTTTAATTAATGGTAAGCTAGTCATGCAGAAGATGGAGTTTTACTCAAATCAGTCTCTCTAAAGTCTCAGATGTCAGGGTCTTTCAAGCATAGCCTAATTGTCAGGAGACTAGGGAATGGGCACTGCTGATTGGTTGGGGATGGAATTTTAAGGGTGTCAAAAACAGTCCTTATGCACTTATTCCACCTCTGGGTGGTGCCACAGAACTAGTTGAGTCAAGAGTCGTGAGTTGATTATATTGGGAAGCTGTAGACACAGGAGAAGCTTTAAAAACAAAGTTACCCTTTTGTAAGGGAAATTTACATCTATGAAGAAAACGTCCATTTTTAAGTGGGTCTCTCTCTCTTTTCCGAGAAGACTTAATAGATACTGTAATCAATGGAAAAAGCATTGACTTAAATCTGCATAACAAACCCTACCTTTTTTGCCTGCTTCTTGGTCATCTTCCCATAATTGGCCCCCCTCAACATTCCTGTTACTTTGTTTTATAGATGCTCTTTAAGCCTGAGTTCAAAGCTATCTCATTAAGATTTACTAATTCATCTAAGTTTCTCTCATGTCTACATGAGGTATAGTTAGTTAAATTTTGTAGGCATTCCTATAAGATGAGAAATGTTAGTAAAATTTTGCTCATATATCTCTTATTAGTCTGTCTTTTGTTAAAGGGCACCCCAGCTAAGAATTCAGAATGAATTAAAAGAAAATTATTGTCTTTCATCTATAAGTGCTATAACAAAATTAATTTATTTAATTTTAGCTACAATCTTGTGATGTAAATATTATTTTACCAATTTTATAGGTGAAGAAACAGGCACAGAGAAATTAAATAGTTGTCCAACATCACATATGTAGTAAAGAACAGAGTGATATGGGTCCAAAGCTAATACTCTCAAGCAAGACACTACATTTTTCAAAGGTAAAATGACCATTCAGAAATGATTTGTTATGTTCATAACAATGCTATATGAGGAATGGATACTTGAAATAGAAATAAATGTTTATAGGAGAAATTACTGAGGTTCATGGTAACGGACCACAAATTATTTGAATAGTTCTCTTGCGAAAAGAAGCTGGACTTGTTTCTGTAGCTTCAAGAGGGAGACTAGGACCCAAAAGAATTTCATTTTCCTGCCAGGTGAGGTGGCTCACACCAGTAATCCCAGCACTTTGGGAGCCCAAGTTGGTCAAATCACCTGAGGTCAGGAGTTCAAGACCAGCCTGGCCAACATAGTGAAATCCCATCTCTTCTAAAACTACAAAAATTAGCCAGACATGGTGGTATGCTCCTGTAGTCCCAGCTACTTGGGAGGCTGAGGCAGGAGAATCGCTTGAACGCAAGAGGCGGAGGTTGAAGTGAGCTGAGAT
>NW_012114899.1:5475463-5516119 GCF_000951035.1 Colobus angolensis palliatus
ATACACTATAAACACCATCAAATTCACAAATTAGTCTCATTATGTCTTTCATTTTCTGAATATTTTCTTTAGTTTGATTCTCTACTTTTCTTCATGTTATGCTTTTCAATCAAATTCACCCATAATTTAAGTTGATTTTTTTCAAATTAGGTGTTTTATTCTATTAGGTAATGTATAATAGATGATTTATTGATACTAAAGTTGTATGATGACATACCATAAGGGTCTTGAGTTCATTTTTTCAGAGTATAGAAATTGAATATAGAAATGAGTGAAAAAATCTACCTGATTTTCATAGAAAATTGCTCATAGAAAGAAAGTGAACTCTCTTTGAAAGATGTATAAAATGAAACATACATCTTATGTTGTAACGCAAGTTCATTTGGGCCATTTTGAAATGTGTTTCCATCCATCTAAGTTAAAAATAAATGGGCAAAAAGCATTTAATACTTTCAAATTGGATCTAAAATCTATGAAGAAAAATATATCTACATGTTGGTTTTCCTCAGTGGGGAACATAAAGTAATGCTGCATCAAATAAAAATTCGAAACTAATTTACTTTAGATGCATTTCACCTTCCCAATACATTTCATAGCAGAAGGTGAAATCTCCCGCTTCCTCCCCTACTCTCATCAATGTAAACCCCATGGATGTGTTGTTTACCAATTAAAATCCTTTTGTCTTTGCCATACCAAATTCCGTCACTATGAGGAGCCTAAATCCCTACCTTTACATACCTTGCTTATTACCCTACTCCCTGGAAAATTCTGATGAGCACAATTTTTTATCTTGTATACTTCTATAAGAAGCTATTGGCTATTTTTGTATCCTGAAATCAACTATGATATAACTATTGGTTAGCAACACAGAAGTCAGCACCTGCCAAAACAACACTGATTAAAATTTTTAAATGATAGGACTTATTCCATAACAAACCACATTGCCAAGAGATAATAATGAAGAGATTTAAAATAAAACTAAACAAAAAGGTTTTTTTTTTTTGAAAACTTAGTCTAATCAAGAGAAATATTTCTGTGTCAATACATTCTCCATTCTTCCTGCAGAATCACGATAAGTAATATTGCTGCAACTTGCTACCAAGCTTCAGAGTTTGTTTGTTTGTTTACATGTTTATTTATTTTGCCTAGCACCCTCACCTCCTTTAATTAATTAATTTTGAGACAAGGTCTCATTCTGTCACCCAGGTTGCAGTGCAGTGGCCCAGTCATAGCTCACTGCAACCTCAAACTCCCAGGCTCAAGAAATCCTCCCACCACAGCCTCCTGAGTAGCTAGAACTCTTGGTGAATATTTTCATTTCCTTTCATTTTATTTATTTATTTTTTCTTTATAGAAGGGACTTCACTTTGTTGATCAGGCTCTTCTCAAACTTCTGGGCTCAAGCGATCCTCACGTCTTGCCTCCCAAAGTACTAGGATTACAGGAGTGAGCCACTGCATCTGGCCTGCCTAGAACCTTAGATTTACAGATGATCTTCTCCTTACCTCGGAGCTGTTCAATAAACAAAGCTGTTGTAAATAAACAGCAATTACGCATACGGTATGTTTCAATAAAGAGACATAAAATAATCATAATCTTGAACATTATTGAACTCCTCTTGTCTTCAATATTATATTTCAAATGCTAGAGGCAATATAGACACAATCTATGGTTCAGGCACTTGAAAAACAGTGAAGAGAAACTAAACTGTATATAGAAAGTTACGATTAAACCTAATATATGAGTAGCCTAGACCCAAAACTATACAGCTTCAAAAAGAGTCAAAGTTTATCTATATCAAGTTTGTAAATCAAGCAAGAATCAGAACACTATTCACTTGAGATAAAATGAAGAAGTAATATTATTTGCATAGGTAGGAATTATAGGAAATATATTTCAGAAAAGAGAAACACAATTTACTATTCATAATCTGATGACTGAAACTTAGATTCACCTCTTGCAGATATGTACCAAATATACTAGGACTTTGAGGAGATGCTAAAGGATAATGATAAATTCATCACACAAAGAGAGTCCAACAATATGGATGCTAGAGTGAAGATTTTGGGCATTATTAAAATCTTGTAAAATCTATTTTCCAAAAATTTTTCAGCAATAAACTAGTATTAACTGCATAAGTTTTGCATTGCTTCTTTGTTAACCTAGTAATTTTACTGCTGATTTTTACCCTCAAAATATAAGCCTTATATTGTTAATATCTAGCAAATATTAATAATTATATACTACACATTGGCATTTATTATCAAACCCAATCTTCACAAAACCCGTGGAGCTAGATTCTATCCCTGCTTTACAGGTATATACACAGAGACTCCAACAGCTTGAGTAATTTGACCCCCTAAAACAGAGCTAATATAATGTAGAGTCAACTTACAATATTCAGTCTGATTTTACAAGTTATGTTCCGAACAATCAAGGAATGATTTAAGCATCTCTGAGTAGGCCTATATCAAGTTCATTGGGAAACACAAACACTACCAATAAAAATCATGTTCAAATATATGCTAAAACTAATTTAAATATTATAAATATTAATACTTGATTTAATCATCAAATCCTTTTGAAATTATAAGCTAATTTTATCTCAACTCTTACTTTAGGTACTTCTAACCTTAGCATAATCAAATGAGACTAAGAGAACAATCAGGTAGTTCTCAGGCTGATCTTGTTATTTCTGAACAATATGATGGTTCAGTTCTATGTGAAGGTCGAAATAATATAAAAATTGACCAATAGTGTGAAAACCTTGTCATAAAGAAAAATGTTTAAATGTATGCTGACATTAAATGTATGCTGACATTGTGCATGGTGAGTGTCTCACGATTTTGCACTATGTAAGGCCAGAGGAAATAGAGTTTAGCAAATTATTTGTCCTGGAGACAAACTAAGTGTTCTCGGAATAACCAGGCCTGAGAAGAAATAGTAACCCAGGGTTGCTATTTATTAATTTAATTTCTATCACAAAATATATCAGTAAAAGGGTCTGAACCTATTGTTCATCTAAGTGTTATTATAACCTTAGCAGTTCATGTTAATATGATTCTTAATCCTAAAGTAATTGGGAAAAATACTATTAATGATGGCTGGTGTTGATCATCTGAACTCATCTCAGACAGAAAGAAGCGATTTCTTTTGGTGGGACCAAATTCCTTGGGAGTCTGTTTGGTTACAAATGATTAAAAAGTGAGTTTATTCCCTGTCTCCCAAAATGTCTCTTCAACTCTGTATCCTCTCCCCATTCCCTGTAAAAACAGAGATAAAACAATTGATAGAAAGTGATTCAAGTGCTCCACATCAGAAAGTTAGAAAGTAGCATAAATGCTATATATACGCGTTTCTGGAATTCCAAGGATTGAGGAAGTGAGAAGGAGGTACTTAGAAAGTGTAAGTAGATAATTATAAGAAGGGGATTAAAAGTTAAGCCTTTAGAACATAACTAGAGGTCAATTCCTATGAAGGTACTGTCAGGGCTCAGAAGCTGACACCCCAAAGTATGGCGGTTTGGCATGCTGAATACTTTAACCTGAAGATTTGAAAGGCCTGAGAAACAAGGTCCCTCTGATCTTCTCCTGCCCTCTTGTCTCTACCCCTGTTTTTCTCTTCTCCCAACAAGTGAGGGAAACCAAAATTTACCTTCCCCGAGGGGATGTCTTTGAAACTAGAGCTCCTCTCCCCACGCAAGTCATAAAACATAGAGTCGTCACTCTCTCCCTTCTCCTTTTTCCCTTGAAGACTCTCATTACGGAGAGATCCTGCCCTATATCTGTGAGGAAGAAATGCAACACAGATATGCCAAGCACCTGAACAGACAGGCCTTGCTGTGTTTCTCAGTCTATTACCATCAGCATATCCTTAGTCCAATCACATTTTCGACATGGCTGTCCATTCTTAATTGAACTTAAGCATAAAAGTAGACAGTTTTTGGCTGGGCACAGTGGCTCATGCCTGTAATCCGAGCATTTTCAGAGGCCGAGGTGGGAGGATTGCTTGAATAGTCCAGGAGTTTGAGACCAGCCTGGGCAACATCATAAGACACTGTCTCTACAAACAAAAATAAAAATTACCTAGGCATGATACATGCCTGTAGAGCCAGCTATTCAAGAGGCCAAGGCAAAAGGATCCCTTGAACCAAGGAAGGCAAAGCTTCAGTGACCCACATTTATACCACTGCACTCCAGCCTGGACCACAGAGTGAGATCTCATCTCCAAAAAAATTTTTTAAAGACAGTTTTCCCTGAGTCCTTTGGTCTCCCAGTCCTTCAGTTTCTTCTGAAGTCTCCTCTGTCACATGAAACTTTGGTTAAGTAATTTTTTTAGGCTTTTCTCTTGTTATCCTGACTTTTGTTATAGGAGTATTAGCCATGACCCTTATGATGGTTAAGTAAAAGTATCACACACCTTTCCACACTCCCAGGGCTTTGACCAACATTATATGACCTATATGTTAGGCTAAACCGCATGTAAAAATGAAGATATTAGAGTATTTTTTAACCTACAAAATGGGCAATTTTATATTCTTCATCCTAATAAATTAATGTTTAACATTAGATTTGTAATAATCTCATGCCTTAGATACATTATGGTATCTATATACAATTTGTGAATCTTAACAAACTTTTAAGAAATTGAAAAGAGATATGAACTCTCAATAAAAAAAGATAGGAGGTTGATATATACATATATTCACATATATATGTGTTTATATTCAGATGTATGCATATATATATATGCATATGCATTTAATATGTAGTATAGATGCTCCTTGACTTACAATGAGGTTAGATCCTTGATAAATCCATTGTAAATTGAAAATATCTCAAGTTGAAAATTTATTTAATACACCTAATCGACTGAACATCATAACTTAGCCTAGCCTTGTTATATGTGCTCAAAATACTTACATTAGTCTACAGTTGGGCAAAATAATCTGACAACACATTACACTGTAGAGTACTGATTATTTACCCTTATGATCAAGTGACTGACTAGAAGGTGTGGCTAGCTACTACTACCTAGCATCAAAAGAGACTATTACACAGCATATTGCTAGTTTGGGAATAGAGAAAATTCAAAATTCAAAGGTAAGTTTTTAGTGGATGTATATCATTTTACACCATCATCAAATCGGAAAATTGTTAAGTTGAAGCATTATAAGTCAGGGATCATATCTATATCTTACATACAAATAGGATATTTATGGTTTAAAAATAATAAAAAAGTGAACACACTTTTACCATCTCACAAGAAACAGGACATACCTTATTTGAATAGAATTAAAAGTTGGCTCTAGGTGGCGTTAGGCCTTAGAGGCATGTGATTTAAAATAATATAAGGCAAAATTCATAGTGTGGTGTGAAGTAGAGGTCTATTTTTAAAATCCTCTGTGGAATTTATCTTGGCATTTTTGACAGGTAGGAAGAAGAAATTTGGAAGAATATCTTGTTGTCTTATGCTCAAATGCAATGCTCTGTATTGTGTTTTTTTTTTTTTAAGAAGTGCAATGTTGGAAATGTGCTTTAGTCTTGCCCTAGCTAAAGGAGGGCATCAAGGGAAGTGTGGAGGGAGAGGCTGTACCCATGAGTACTATGGGGGGGATACACTGTAGCTTTCTGTCAAGTCACAAAAGTAAAGAGACAAAACTTGAAATATGTAGGTACCAAACAAGAGTAAAATACAGCCAGAAATTCATCAGGCACACATGATTGAGGAAAAAAAAATATGAAATATAGTTTGAAAAGTATAATCCCAGAGGGAAAATATTTGAGTTAATATTTTATTTATATCTGATTTTGTACTTTTCTATACTGAATTTTCCCACCAGATAGAACTCTGAAAAGTCAAAATACATCTGTATTTGAATTATTTAGCAGGAGTGAGTCAGTGTTTCAATATCATTGTCAAGATGCTAAGTTAGTAATTATATTAACAGATAATATATAAAATATATTAAGTTAGTAATTATTATTAATAGATATATATATAAATATTATATATTAAAATATTAATAGATAATAATATAACAGTAATTATATTAATAGATAATAGAGTAAAAGATAATTAATGAATCAGTGCTTTGATTATCTCCATTATAAAGGTAGGAAAACTGAAGCTCAGAACACTTTCAACAAAGCCACATGGATAAAATGTGGTGAAGCTGAATTTTTAAGCCAAGCTATTAAACTTCCATGTTGTGTTCCTAATCACTATTTTATAACACATTATTGTAACTACTGCTTTGATGTGCCTGTGTAATGCATATTTTTCTCATATGTATACCATATATATTTATCATGACATTTTTTTCATGAAATTTACATAGTAAAACTTACCATCTCTAGAATTATCAAGCAATAATCTATAATTTCCTGAAAACCTTTTTTTTTTTTTTTTAATTTTACTTTAAGTTTCAGGATACATGAGCAGAATATGCAGGTTTGCTACATAGATATACATGTGCTATGGTAGTTTGCTGCACCTATTAGCCAGTCTAATTTCCCTACACTTATCCCCCAGCCCCCAACAGGCCCAAGTGTGTGATGTCGCCCTCCCTGTGTCCATGTGTTCTCATTGTTCAATTCCCACTTATGAGTGAGAACGTGTGGTGTTTAGTTTTCTGTTCCTGTGTTAGTTTGCTACATAGATATACATGTGCTATGGTAGTTTGCTGCACCTATTAGCCAGTCTAAGTTCCCTACACTTATCCCCCAGCCCCCAACAGGCCCAAGTGTGTGATGTTGCCCTCCCTGTGTCCATGTGTTCTCATTGTTCAATTCCCACTTATGAGTGAGAACGTGTGGTGTTTAGTTTTCTGTTCCTGTGTTAGTTTGCTGAGAATAATGGTTTCCAGCTTCATCCATGTCCCTGCAGAGGATATGAACTCATTCTTTGTTAAGGCTGCATAGTATTCCATAGGGTATATGTGCTATATTTGCTTTATCCAGTCTATCATTGATGGGCATTTGGGTTCATTCCAAGTCTTTGCTATTGTGAAGGGTGCTGCAATAAACATATGTGTCCATGTGTCTTTATAGTAGAATGATTCATAATTCTTTGGGTATATACCCAGTAAGGGATTGCTAGGTCAAATGGTACTTCTGGTTCTAAATGCTTGAGGAATCATCACACTGTCTTCCACATGGTTGAACTAATTTATACACCCACCCACAGTGTAAAAGCATTCCTATTTCTCCACAGCCTCACCAGCATCTATTTTTTCTGGATTTTTAAATCATCATTATTCTGACTGGAGTGTGATGGTATCTCATTGTGGTTTCATTTGCATTTCTCTAATGATCAGTGATGTTGAGCTTTTCTTCGTATGTTCATTGGTCACATAAATGTCTTCCTTTGAGAAGTGTCTGTTTATATCCTTTGCCCACTTTTTGATGGGGTTGTCTTTTTTTTTTTTTTTTTCTTGTAAATTTGTTTCAGTTCTTTGTAGATTCTGGATATAAGATGTTTTTCAGGTGGGTAAATTGCAATTTTTTTTTTTCTCATGCTGTAGGTTCACTCTAACAATAGTTTATTTTGCTGTGCAGAAGCTCTTTAGTTTATTTAGATCTCATTTGTCAATTTTGCCTTTTGTTGCAATTGCTTTTGGCTTTTTTGTCATAAAGTCTTTGCCCATGCCTATGCCCTAAATGGTATTGCCTAGGTTTTCTTCTAGGATTTTTATGGTTTGGGGTTTTACATTAAATTTTTAATTCATCTTGAGTTAATTTTTGTATAAGGAATAAGGAAGGAGTCCAGTTTCAGTTTTCTGCGTATGACTAGCCAGTTTTCCCAGCACCATTTACTGAATAGGAAATCCTTTCCCCATTGCTTGTTTTTGTCAGATTTCTCGAAGATCAGATGGTTGCAAATGTGTGGTGTTATTTCTGAGGTCTGTGTTCTGTTCCCTTGGTCTATATGTCTGTTTTGGTGCCAGTACCATGCTGTTTTGGTCTGTTTTGGTTATTATAGCCTTGTAGTATAGTTTGAAGTTGGGTAGCCTGATGCCTCCAGTAAAGTGGGCTGCTGCCATAGATACCCAAAAATGTGGAAGTGACTTTGGAACTGGGTAACAAGCAGGGATTGAAACAGTTTGGAGGGCTTGGAAGAAGACAAGATGTGGGGAAGTTTGGAACCTCCTAGAGACTCATTAAATGGCTTTGGCCAAAAGGTTAATAGTGATATGGACAATAAAGCCCAGGCTGAGGTGATCTCAGCTGAAAATGAGGAACTTGTTGGGAACTGGAGCAAAGGTGACTCTTGTTATGTTTTAACAAAGAGACTGGCAACATTTTGCCCCTGCCTTAGAGATTTGTGGAATTTTGAACTTGAGAGAGATGATTTAGGGTATCTGGTAGAAGAAATTTCTAAGCAGCAAAGCATTCAAGATGTGACTTGGGTGCTATTACAGGTATTCAGTTTTATAAGGGAAGCAGAGCATTAAGTTCGGAAAATTTGCAGCCTGACAATGTGATAGAACAGAAAATCCCATTTCCTGGGGAGAAATTCAGCTGCAGAAATTTGCATAAGTAACAAGGAGACCAAATGTTTAGCCCCAGGACCATGGGGAAAATGTTTCCAGGGCATGTCAGAAATCTTCACAGCAGCACTCCCATCACATGCCCTGAGGCCTCGGCAGAAAAAGTGGTTTCTGGGGCAGGGCACAGGGTCCCCATGCTGTGTGAAGCCTAGGGACTTGGTGCCCTGCAACACAGCCACTCCAGCCATGGCTGAAAGTGGCCAACATAGAGCTTGGGCTGTGCCTTCAGAGGGTGCAACCCCCAAGCACTGGCAGCTTCCATGTGATGTTGTGACTTCAAGTGCATAGAATTGGGATTTAGGAATCTCTGCCTAGATTTCAGAAGATGTATGGAAACACCTGGATGCCCAAGCAGAAGTTTGCTACAGGGGCGGGGCCTTCATGGAGAACCTCTGTTAGAGCAGTGTAGAAGGGATAGTAGTGCAGTCAGAGCCCCCACACAGAGTCCCTACTTGACACCACCTTTTGGAACTGTGAGAAGAGGGCCACTGTCCTTCAGACCCCAGAATGGTAGATACACTGACAGCTTGCACTGTGTGCCTGGAAAAACCACACACACTAAATGTCAGGACATGAAAGCAGCCGGAGGGGGGCTACATCCTGCAAAGCCACAGGGGCGGAGCTGCTCAAGCCCATGGGAACCCACCCCTTGTATCAGCATGAACTGGATGTGAGACATGGAGTCAAAGGAGATCATTTCTGAGCTTTAAGATTTGACTGCCTTGCTGGATTTTGGAGTTGCATGGGGCCTGTAGCCTCTTTGTTTCGGCCAACTTCTCCCATTTGAAATGGCTTTATTTACCCATTGAAATGGCTGTCTTTACTCAGATGGGACAATGGACTATGGACTTTTGAGTTAATGCTGAAATGAATTATAACTTTGGGGGAATGTTGAGAAAGCATGATTGGTTTTGAAATGTGAGGACATGCCATTTTGGAGGGACGCAGTAGTAAGAGGTGGTTGAATCATAGGAACAGGTCTTTCCCGTGCTGTTCTCATGATGGCAGATAAGTCTCACAGGACCTGATGGTTTTAAAAAGGGGAGTTTCCCTGCACAAGCTCTCTTTGCCTGCTGCCCTCCATGTTAAGACGTGACTTGCTCCTCCTTGTCTTCTGCCATGATTGTGAGGCCTCCTCTGCCATGTGAAACTGTGGGTTCTCCATTAAACCTCGTTCCTTTGTAAATTGCCCAGTCTCTGGTATGCCTTTATCAGCAGCATGAAAACAGACTAATACACAAAGCATAGCATTTCTTGGAGATCTGTTATAAAAATTGGCTTACTGAAGGCTTTAATAAACTCTGCAGTAAATATATCTGTGTAACTTTATTTGTATCAGCATTTCCCATGCTTGTTTGAGTGGAAAATATCATTTTTCAATGACACATCACATTTCAAAAAATAGTGCTTTAAAGGTATTAAATAGATTACTGAATTTAGAAAATTGTCCCCTAAGCATTTTACAGTTCAGGAAATGTCTGGTAAGATTACTTGACATATGGAATACTAAGTAGGAATCGTCAGACTCATCTATTTATAAATTTAGCCTCTAGCTATTTTTCTCTATTATTTTGAAAATTATAAATTAAAAATAAATTTCATTGAAATTGGTTACCAGTTTTTCAAACTGTTTTTTAATTTCTACCCAGTGTTGTCTGTGCAGAGATGATTTCTAAAATTAGGTAATATATATAGTACATGTTTATATAAACCATCATTGCTAATTAGAAATTCTGAGATGACCAACAAGATGTTTATGTTCATATCTGTTGCCATTTTAGTCAGTTTTTCAAGGATCCTGGCAATATTCAAATCTCTCTTTATTCTTTCAGTTTTAAACTGGATGGATCTCTGGTCAGGTGAATGACAAATGATAATATCTGAATGTTAAATAGAAAGGAAAGGAAATCCCCTCAGGATAATAATGTTGCTTTAGTTCTTTCACAGTAATTTACAAAAGAACATTAGGTAGTTCCAGTTGCCTGCTCCAAACTATTATGGCAATTCAAAGCTTCCCCAATAAAATTTTAAAAGACAGAAAAACCAAATCTAATTCCTACTAATAATCATTTGTAAAATAATAAAGCTCCACAATATTTTTTTAAGTTTCTATTTCTTTCTTTGAAGTCCCAATTTACTTTCATTTATTTTGCATTTTACATTCTACTGGACATGATTTTGAAAGACACTTTGTAGTGAATGCATGCTCAGCATGGATACTTATTTGTGAATATGTTGTTTAATTAATAGTACTGACCACTGTCTTTTAAGAATGCTAGTTTCTTGCATAAAAAGCATTACTACTAACAAATGGGCACAATTTGTCTTCAACAACCTTAATGTAATGTAACAATGATAACTGAATTCATTTAAATATATTATTCCACTTACTGACGAAAAGTCCTTTTCTCAGCCTTAGAAATACAGGTAATTGAAAAACGGGAAAAGTTGGGCATATATACTGTATATAACCAAACATTTTACTTTAATGGGTGAATAAAAAGTAAATAGATATAAACCTTGAAACTGAAGACTATCCTGGCCTTTCAAATAATTACTAATTTTATACACACAGGGTCACAAACATAATTAAAACATGGTTGATCAGAAAATGAGATTTCTGATTTTTATCCCATGATTTTCCATTAAAATATTACTAATATCTTACATATCTCAACACTTTCATTTAAAAGACAGCTGCTATGATAAAAATTTTGACCTTCTTAATATGTCTATTAGGGATAAATGGCAAAAGTTAGCTCAGCTAGGTGAGGAGACATTTAAAATCACACGAGTTATTTATCAGTAGAGCTGAAAATAAAATTGATGTCTTTTTACAAACTTGCTTTATAATATTGTGCCTTATAGAAATATATTCTAGCTGAAAAGCAACTAAATAGGGCATACTGTTTCCAAAGGCACTTTTAGTATATATTTAAAATATTAAATAATCAATATATTAGAAACTCAAAACTATTATTTGAGTTTACAAATAAGACAATAGCTAACATATTTTATATGATATCTTTCAGTTTGTAACATGCTTTCTCATATTATTTCCTCAAAATTAAAATGCCTACTTGATTGATGCAAATGTTCCTATGATAATATTTAACTATATTTAAAATAAAAAAATAAAGAATTTAAAAAAAATCATTCTATAATATAAATCTCTCAAAGGAAAATTTATTATTAAATATCTTACCAATCCTGCACTACATATTTCTGAGAAATCCATCTTCACTTCTATGGAAAATACACTTCTCTACCATCCTGCCATTTGGTTAATGTGTAAACAGCAATTGTCTTAAGTGAAAATGTCCTCCTGATCATAACTACTGGTGAAAACATGAACACTTGATCCAGGCTGAGGCAATAACTTCATAACAAAGGATACAGGGATGAGCGTGCAGCTCAAGTCAGTTGCCCTGAAGTTTTCAGGACAGAAAACCAGGCTTGCCCTCACCAACATCCTCTTATACCTGAGGGTCTAGTGAAAAAAGGTGAAGTCAGCCGGACATGGTGGCTGACGCCTGTAATCCCAGCACTTTGGGAGGCCAAGGCGTCAGGAGATCAAGACTAGCCTGGCTAACATGGTGAAACCCTGTCTCTACTAAAAATACAAAAAAAAAAAAAAAAAAAAAAAAAAGAGCCAGGCATGGTGGTGGGCTCCTGTAGTCTCCCAGCTACTCGGGAGGCTGAGGCAGGAGAATGGCGTGCACCTAGGAGGTGGAGCTTGCAGTGAGCAGAGATCAGGCCACGGCACTCCAGCCTGGGCCACAGAGTGAAACTCCGTCTCACACACAAAAAAGTGAAGTCAACACAAAGACAAGCAAAAATAATAGATGGAGAGATTTCCTTGCTAGCTTTTGGGTCTCTGGTTTGCTTTACTATTTATTTATTTATTTGTATTTTAGAGATAAGGGTCTCACAGACTTATCACATGACCTTATTTTCAATGCAAAAAGATAACATTTGCTGCTCTTTATAGAATTGGTTGAAAATAGTCAGAGTAAGTCAGGGAAGTTGGAATAGCAGAAACTCCACCAAGATCACCATTGACTGTTGTATTGTAAAGGAAAAAGTATGGTGGCTTAGCAAGGTGTGGAGACACTGAATATAAATAAAAACAGATGCACATGAGATTGGTTTGAGATAGGACTGAAAGAACTTGGGGACAGATTGAATACGGGGGTAAATGAGGGAAATGGAAGAATTCAAGGAAATTTCCAGGCTAAACAAACAAAATAAAGACCTCAAAGTCAGAAGAATAAAGAAAAATCTGAAGCTGAGTTGCTTATAGCCAAATTTGATTAGCCATAGAACAGAAAGCTTCTGAGGTTGGGTGTGAGAGTCCAGGTAGGTCATCTGGTATATGCAATATCAGAAATGCAACCACAATATCTACAGTAAGCCACAAATCATGAATACCTTCTTGACTATGTCCTCTGTAATAGAATTATGAAACATTCTGTCCACCAGCTTAAGAAAACATCAGGAAATCTTGTAGAAATAGAGGGATCCCTTTATTTTTTGTTTTGTTTTTTTTTGGATGACTTAGACTTTATTTCCAGAGGTACCTTATATTTAACAAAATGGATATTGGACTCAAATTCACAGTGGATTTGAGTAGCTGATGAATGAACTAGAGGTAAAAAAGTAGTAATAGGCAACACACAACACATTTCACGAGTTTTGCTGTGAAAAAACACAAGTGAGGTAGAACCTCTTAAGACACCAGATAACAAAAGCATATGCTGTGATATCTCCGGAAACAGTGCGAAAAAGAGAAGAATTAGTAATACAGAAATGAGAAAACCTACAGTGAAAATATATTTATTTTTTGTTACTGAATAAATTTTACTTCGATGACATGAAAATATCAACTATCAACAAATTAAAATGTCAGAAATTATAATTTACAGCATTAACAAAAAGCATTTCTCATTTATAGTTACTCTGAAAATAAGAACATTTTTTCAAACACTTTTTCATCTGAAATCTAACCAGACTCCTCTACATAATTTTGATGTTATTAAAATTTACATTCACTTGAAAGCAGCAAAGCTTTAAACCCAGATGTCAAAAACATGACACCAAATCCTGAAGAGAATCCATAGATGTTGAGTCTCTTCAAAATTAAAAATTATGTAGCTTTTTAAAACATGATGTTTTCTTTTTACTCATAAGAATATTTTATTACTGCAACCTGGCTTCACCTTACTCTTTGTCATTCCTAATTAATGTCCTAATTAATGACTCTCTGTCATTCCTAATCAATGTAGAATGTGTACAACAAATTTCATTTTCACAAAGACAAATCCATAAAAGCAAGTGCAGGTGTTTAAACCATGAATTTAGGGCAGTTACTTTAGATGTCAAAAATAGCAGCCTAGTATCTGCAAAGCAGTTGCCTGACACAAAGAATTCTTAAGAAGATGAAGTTTTATAACAGTAATGAAAAAATACCATATCTAGAAAATATAAAGTATATATTTCTAGGTATAGTGTATAAATACAGTAAATTTTTGTGATCTCTGTGAGTTCTGAGAAACTTGTTGATAATTTTATTTTCAGATTATAGAAGTTTACATTATAAAATTATTATAAATTTTTGTTATAGCTATTATTACAACTAGCATTAAAAGATTAGTATATTTCTCAGACAATGCTATTATAAACCAAGTGTATTTATAAAACGTGTATATATGTATATATGTGTGTGTATAATACCTATAACTTCATATATAATACCCATGTACTTGGGATACATTAATATTTTGTTAGAAGAAACACAACCTAATCTATAACCATTACTTACATCGGTTTTTGCTATTTGTCCTTCTTCTACTGCCTGTCTAGATCTTTACTTTGATTACATTTCTACAAGATTATATGTGATAAATTATCAATGTGTTCCAACATAAATTAATCATTTAGAAACCAAATAGTAAATCTTAATTACATTAAAGTTTATATCCTCTTTTAGAGATCTAAGAAAACTTAAGGTTTGGTGTTTCTTTAATAACTAAATATCTTAAGATATAAGAATGTAGGTAGTTATGGTAGGTTTCATGATTATTGTGTATTCTGGGAAAGAGGTTTAGAAATTAGTTTCGGCTGGGCACGGTGGCTCACGTTTGTAATCCCAGCACTTTGGGAGGCCAAGGTGGGCGGATCACGAGATCAGGCGATAGAGACCATCCTGGTTAACATGGTGAAACCCTGTCTCTACTAAAAATACAAAAAATTAGCTGGGCGTGGTGGCAGGCACCTGTAGTCCCACCTATTCAGGAGGCTGAGGCAGGAGAATGCTGTGAACCCGGGAGGCATAGCTTGCAGTGAGCTGAGATTGCGCCACTGCACTCCAGACTGGGCGACAGAGTGAGACTCTGTCTCAAAAAATAAAAATAAAAATAAAATAAAAGCAAAAAAGAAATTAATTTACTTTAGAATATGATAAAATCATCATGAAGATTTTAAAAATTTTGATCTGGTATATTGTGTGAATCCCAGGGATTAAGAGAGACAATTTTGCCCATAACAACTTCTAATATTCTCTGTGCTAAATGGTGTCAGTGAAACTGGTCCAACTGTCCCATAGTACTGATGTTTATAGTTTTTTCTGAATAAACATATAAATTGACTCACATCCCTGGCCCCGGCGCCCCCCTCCCCACCACCCCCCCACACACATACACACACACACACCAGTCTCAAACTTAAGAAAGTTACATTTGTCTTATTGAGTTCCTTTCTCAGGAAACCATCAACGTGACTTCACAGAGACTACCGAAGAACTGAAACTTACCAGACTGCTGCATCTGGACTATGAGACACTAGGTCCCTCACCCATCATGATTGTCTTAAGTTCCACCTGTTTTCTGTCGACCAACTCCTCTTCGTTACACCTCCCTAATTCCTATTTTCCCACACATGGTTACATTTCTTTCCTGTTACATAAATCTCTAATTTCAGTTGGTTGAAGAGATGGATTTGAGACTCATCTCTCATCTCCTTAGCTGCAACAACTCATTAAAGTCTTCTTCCCTAGAAATTTTCATTGTCTCAATGATTGGCTTTCTGTGCAGTGGGGAGCAGGACCTTGACTGAACCCCTAGCATTTCCATAACAGATTTTGGTATCCTGACCAGGAACACATTGCTCATGGCTCAGACTGCAGTGGACCAGGTGTTTCAGAAGCCCTCCTAAACAGCAGCTTCATCAGTTTTTGGCCGGAGCTTGGTCTCATTCTCTCTTTGGCCCTGCCACTGCCAGCCCCAACCACACTTCTGATTACTTAGGAAGAATAGCCGTTGATATTTAACATCTGAGTTTGGATGGCTGAGTATCTTTTGTAGGTACCAGATAGGTGGATCTGCTCTCCTCAGTTTGGGGAATGCTGAAGGAATTTCCATTTGAAGGTTGAACAAGTCCAACCAATTCAGAGAGGAAAACACCCTGGCTGTTTCACTTTGGACACCTGGGGCTACTTTGTTGCTCAGTATGTGGATTGTGTTTTGGTTATTGTTTGTGTGTATGCTGATGTAGTCATGGGAGGTTAGTGTCCTATCCCATAACACAGAGCTTTTGGGTGCCTTCTTCAAGGGTGATTTATATAAGATTGTGAGCCAATGGTTTTGGCCATACTACCCTGAATGTGTCCATCTCATCTGATCTTTGAAGGTCTTCAAATGGTACCATTGTCTTACAATTGGATTCTTTTTGCTATTGAATGGGAAAGCAGGATGGAGTTTTGTGAACCTAGGCTTTTATGCTGCTGTTTCAAGCAGATTTGGTCAGGTTAGTACATGATGTTCTTCTGAGGTGCTGTTTGGCCCCAGTGTTCTTTGGAGTCTGGGGAGGTTTGGCTTTTAAAAATCAAACTGCTGGCTGGGTGCAGTGGCTCACACCTGTAATTCCAGCACTTTGGGAGATGAAGGCAAGTGGATCATGAGGTCAGGAGTTCGAGACCAGCCTGGCCAAAATGGTGAAACTCTCTCTACTAAAAATACAAATATTAGCCAAGGTAGTGGTGGGAACCTGTAATCCCGGCTACTCAGGAGGCTGAGACAGAAGAATTGCTTGAAGCCTGGAGGTGGAGGTTGCAGTGAGCCGAGATCGCACCACTGCACTCCAGCCTGGGCAACAAAAAGCAAAACTCTGTCTCAAAAAAAAAAAAAAAAAAAATCAAACTGCCTTGGAAACTGCTGTACCCAAAATATTGATTCAAAACCTTCACTGGATTACCTATGGGGGCAAACAAAGTTTAGTCGTGTGACCATATTTGTAAACTGATGAGTTTATATTGCTATCTGATGGCTAGAGTTCAAGGTAAAAATTATTGGATCTTTGTATGTGTATATACATGTTTAGATGTGTTTATCATGTGTTGCATCTACCAAATTGGCTTTTAAATAAAAGAGTGCTCATAAATTAAGTATATAAGTCCAGGCCATCTTCAAATTCATGTGACTTAAATCTTAAATAAACAAGTTAGCTTTTCAATTATTGGTAAAATTAAAATAAAAGTTTCTTAGGAATTGTCAGCATACATTTTTATCTGGGTTTCGTATTTGTCTTTGCTAGATATTTTGAAGTATCAGAGTTTGGCACAAAAGGCTATAAAACTATAAAACCAAAAAAAACAAAATGATCTTTGTGCAAATTTATTTGACCAATAAAACTAATATAATGTTTTTGGTTTAATAAAAACAGCTAAATCTTCGGAATTTTTGGCAAAATAATACAAGTATTTAATTTTAAGGTTCTTACTTTAAAAACCTAATATTTACGGGTTATAAAATGGTTAACAAGGAAATGCCGATTTTGTCTAATACCTCAGTTCTTATAAGTAATCTAGATAAACTGCAAAAAAAACGAAAGATTTTTAGTACACGTAAACGGTATTAGTGCTTACTGGTGAACTTTTTGTAGAATATAAAACCTTAAAATTATTTTAGATGCTCCTTTGATGTCTGGGTCATTTCCAATCAAGAAAGGGTTATGACATGCATAAATGTGTTTTTTAAAATTGTAGAATGTTCTCATCTATAAAATCCAATAATTGGTAGAAGTTCAGGATTTCTTGCTTCCTAGGCTTTCACTAAAATGTAATAGTACTTAGAACACGAATTCTAGTTAATATATCATTCTGTATATAAAATGTGCCAAAGAAGATGTGTTCTTATTGAAAAAAATAATTTTGTCTAATTCACAAGTAATCTAAAGGTTAATTCAAATTATGGACTATGGCAAAGTTTTGCCATAAAATAAAATGAGTGGTTACTTTAAAAAAAAATTAGAATAAAACAGAAATTCCAAGTATGATTGCCTGTGTAAGTCATAATTTTTTTTTCTGTTTCTCTGTGTGTCAATCTTCATGGCCATTCAGAGAAAATAAAATATTAAAAATGTTAGATAATAAAATATTCTTTGAAGCCCAATAGATAATTGGAGACTTTTGACTAATTAACATTTTTCATTAAGCTCTTAGTCTTCATGAAGGTAAAATAAGAAATACTGTATTGAAATACATTGGCAATTTGGCAATTCTTTTTTAAATATTGTTAAGCACGAAGCTGGATTTAGCATGGAGCCTAATTTCACATAAATGCTTGCTGTGTTTTATTTAACACTAAATTTGCCATTCTGTTTATTACTACCAGCACTACAACATTTACATGTTAAATGCCTGAAGAGAATTTCTTAATTGCATAAAATGCATTGTGGTGTTTTGTAGACTTAAATATATTGAGTTGTATATCAGTAACAAAATATCCACCATGTGTATTTATTTTATTTTATTTTATTTTATTTTATTTTATTTTTTGAGATGGCATCTCACTCTGTCGCTCAGGCTGGAATTCAGCGGCATAATCTCTACTCACTGCAAGGTCCACCTCCCAGGTTCATGCCATTCTCCTTCCTCAGCCTCCTGAGTACCTGGGACTACAGGCGCCTGCCATCACATCTGCCTATTTTTTTTTTTTTTTTTTTTGAGACGGAGTCTTGCTCTGTCGCCCGGGCTGGAGTGCAGTGGCCCGATCTCAGCTCACTGCAAGCTCCGCCTCCCGGGTTTACGCCATTCTCCTGCCTCAGCCTCCCGAGTAGCTGCGACTACAGGCACCCGCCACCTCGCCCGGCTAGTTTTTTGTATTTTTTAGTAGAGACAGGGTTTCGTCGTGTTAGCCAGGATGATCTCGATCTCCCGACCTCATGATCCACCTGCATTGGCCTCCCAACACCACGTCTATTTTTTTATGGCCCTGGATAACACTGTAGCCTCCAATGTAAACTGAGTAAGATAAAATTTGGGGGTTACTTTCCTGTTTACTTAATTTTGCTTTTAATTTGTATTCATTTTCTGTTTTTTCTTCCTTAGTTTTTATTTACATATGTATATATAAAACACTTTTTTGTTGTGTATTTTTTTTTTGGTTTCTAACAGAATGCTCGTATTTGGCTCCTTGAATAGTCATTTTGTTTTCTACACATTTCAAACAATTCATCATTTGCTCTGTTTACCAAAAGTCCCTAAGTCACCTTTGTCAAGCCTCTCAAAATTGATAGGACAACCTAATCATTTAAAATTCAGTATGTTTTGCTTTCCTCTGATGATCTAGAGCGCTTCAAGAGCTTGGATTCTGGAAATACATAAATAAAAGATTTATTCTTTTTAAAGTTCTGAATAGGGATAGCACATTATTTTGTTATTTGGAAAAGTAGGAGTAGAAATGTTTAAATAGTATTTATTTTCAAGGTAACTTAATTCAATCCATAATTTGAGTTGATTTTTAATCTTTTCCTTTAGGTAATGAGGAAAAACTGATATTGCCTCTGGAATTGGTGGGTTCTTGGTCTTACTGACTTCAACAATGAAGCCACGTACCCTCATGTGGAGTACTACAGTTCTTAAAACATGGTGTGTCTGGAGTTTATTTCTTCTGATGTTCAGACATTTTCAGAATTTATTCCTTCTGGTGGGTTCGCGGTCTCACTGGCATCAGGAGTGATTCTGCAGACCTTTGTGGTGAGTGTTATAGCTCACAAAGTCAGTGTGAACCCAAAGAGTGAGCAGCAGCATGACTTATTGTAACAACCAAAAGAACAAAACTTCCACGCTTTCCAAAAGGCACCCAAGCGGGTTGGGACTGCTGGCTCCGGCAGCCTGCTTTTATTCCCTTATTTGACGCCCCCCCCATCCTGCTGATTGGTCCATTTTACAGATTGCTGATTGGTCCATTTTTACAGAGAGCTGATTGGTCCGTTTTGACAGGGTGCTGATTGGTGCATTTACAATCCTCTAGCTAGACACAGAGTGCTAGACAGAAAAGTTGTCCAAGTCCCCACTAGGTTAGCTAGATACAGAGCACTGATTGGTGCATTTACAAACCTTGAGCTAGACACAGAGCACTGATTGGTGTATTTACAATCCCATAGCTAGACATAAAGGTTCTCCAAGTTCCCACTAGACTCAGGAGCCCAGCTGGCTAGGCTGGCTATCCCACCCCAAGGTTGCAGGCAGAGCTGCTGGCTAGTCCTGTGCCATGCACCCACACTCCTCAGGTGATGAGACCAGGTGCAGTGGAGCAGGGGGCAGGCACTCACTGGGGAGGCTCTGGCAGTGCAGGAGCCCACCGGTTGGGGTGGGGGAGGCTCAGACATGGCGGGCTGCAGGTCCCGAGCCCTGCCCTGTGGGGAGGCCGTTGAGGCCCAGGGATAATTCAAGTGCAGTGCCAGTGGGCCAGCACTGCTGGGGGACCTGGTGCACCCTCTGCAGCTGCTGGCCTGGGTGCTAAGCCTCTCACTGCCCGGGGTGGTGGTGCTGGCCAGCTGCTCCGAGTGCAGGGACTGCCCAGCTCACGCCCACCCAGAACTTGTGCTGGCCAGCCAGCGCCAGAGGGCGCAGCCCCAGTTCCTGCCTACACATCTCCCTCCACACCTCCTGGCAAGCAGAGGGAGCTGGCTCCGACCTCAGCCAGCCCAGAGTGGGGCTCCCACAGTGCCATGGTGGGCTGAAGTGCTCCTTAAGTGCTGCCAGAGTGGACTCCAAGGCTGAGGATGCACCAAGAGCAAGGGCTGCTAGCATGTTGTCACCTCTCAATATGAGTACAAAGTTTTAATGTTCAGGAAAGATTAACCTTGTTCTTAAGATAACTATGACAGCTGTGATGGTGTGTCTGGAGTGGCTGCTGCAAGGATGCTGGCTGCAGTGTGGGAGGTGTGGTCGGGACTGCTGGGACTGCATGCTTCATACAGACGGTGGGAGCCAGGAACAGGTGAGAGCTCTGCACCCTACTGAGTTGGCAGGGCAGGAGGCCACCCTACTGGGTGGAGCTGCAACTGTCCAGTCACAGTCCAGTTTTTATCATCCCTGAACTCTTGGGGGCCCACAGTGAGAACATCATTGATGACTGCTTGGCCAATCTGATGGTGCTTTCTCCAGGCCCGTTTGTGGTCACCCATGGGCAAATTAGCATGCACTTCCTTCATTCTTAGCACATTAAAAACCGCAGGCTCAGCTAGACTCAAACGCTCTTTAAGATTATCTGCCGAGAAAAGGAGCTATGCACTATGCATCTTCTCCTCTCCTCTCTTCTGAGAGCTAGACACTTGTAGGGACAACTTGCCTGTGGAAAGGAGCTACCCACTCCAGGTCTCCTCTCTGCTGACAGCTGGACACTCACTGGGACGACCTGCCTGCAGAAAGAAGCTACCCACTTCGGGTCTCCTGAGAGATGTTCTGTTGTCCAGTAAGTCTCCTTTCTCTCTTCCTTACCTTCCAGTTGTTTGTGTGCCTTATTCTTCCTGGATGCAGGACAAGAACCTAGGACATGCCGAATGGTTGAACTGAAATAGCTGTAATACAAACAGGGCTAAAATACCCACCCTCCACACACACACTTGCCACGTTGTGGGTGATGAGAAGGAGAGAGTACCTGAGGCCCTTCAGGGATTCCAGACCCAGGGGCTCCCCAAGGCATGGCTGTGACGCCTTCATTGGGGTTCTGTGGTTCCTGACATCTCCAAGCCTCTGAGCAAAGCTGTGGGTGGTATACCTGTTCCACCCACAGCCTTGCACAGAGCTTGTACCTCTGCTGGCACCTGGAGATGCCCGCCCTGCCACAGCCACTCACTCACACAGCCGTCACTGATCCCTGCCTGGCTCACCCGTGGCAGGCGTGGGATCCAGGCTGGTAGCATGAGCCAAACACAGCCTGTCAGGCCAAGTGGGTGGAACGAGGCCAGTGAGCCCAAGCAAAATTCAGGCAAAGATGCCACCAGCCACAGAGGTTTCTGGCTGGAAAAGCAATGCTCTAAGGATCCTCTGACAATCATATTGACTAGGGTTTCTCTAAATTACTTTACTTGTATTTACCATTATTAAAATTATGTGATATTCAATTGGATTAAGTAGTAATAAAAAATGTGAGACTTTCTGGTAATTTTTTTGATCCCAAGATGTTTATCACTGATGGACCTTCCTGTGTCTTCACAAAAACAAAGTATGTACAAGAGTCACACTAGCTTGAAGATTCTATTGATGGAAGTTACCTAATTAGTTGTTAGTATTGTATCTAGAAACTGATCTTGGAAATGTGTGATGATACTCTTTTAAATAGCTTAAAAGAAAATATTGTGTAGTTATTCTTCCTTTGTCCCTGTTCTGCTGCATAGTTTTAAAGTGAAAGATTATTTACTTTCATACTGAATTTCCAAAAACAATATTTGCATTTACCATTTTTTAATGATGAGGAAAAGTTAATTGTGTCACTTGGCAAGTTTGCATTGAACCTATCATATTTTTTAATGCTTTGCTCACAGTAGTTTCACTAGAGTGCTAGCAATTAGACATATGCAAGAAGTAACCTCACCACCACATCAATACAATGTTTTGCCTAGACACCAAGTCACAGTGTTTTAATTTGTGACACGTTAGAGAGAATGATAGGACTTTCTTCAGTATAAATGTCCTATTAACTATTCCTTATGAGTTCAGTTACAGGACTTTGAGTCCTCGGTCTAAGGAAACGCAATGACTCCTGGCAAAACTTGAGCATTGACAGCAGCCAAAGTCTTCTCTTCAGACCAGGGAAAAGGTGACAATCAAAATGGACTACTTTTGAGAGACTCAGGGCCAGAAACTAACACTATTCAGTCCCTGTGGGCCCAAGGACTATTATGGAAGAAGTGGGCATGTCAGATAAGAGCCAATTCCAGAGATAAAAGTAGTTCAGAGTTTTTCTATAAATTAAAATTAAAATCAAAAGTACACTGCTGCAAGCCAGCATTTAGGTCTCTGTGTCAGAATAACAGGGTTTTCTTGGAACATTGATCTGATCTTTAATAGCAAATGTAAAAAAGTTATAAAAGTTTTATGAAAATCTTACCTTATGATCAAACTAATTTCAAATGTGAGGTGGTTTTAATTTTCTTTGAGTTGTATTTATATAGATGTGTTGTTAATATGTGTTCCAGTATTGTATGAGATTCCTGAAATTCTGATATGTTTTAACATACGTTGTCAGTAATGATTATCATTATTATTCTAAATTTTTTATATGCCACAGAAATAACCAAATTTTATTGTCAAATGTGTCTGTCCTTAGACTTTTGTTATCCACAGTTGTTTTGCTTTGATTCTTCTAAACAGCAGCTTATAATTAGCTACGGTCCAGGGCTTGCTTCTCTCAGGGAGTTCATGAAAAGGACTCTGGAATGCAGTTTCCTGATCATGTTTGAGACTGTGACATTAGACTAGAAAGAAAATTTCTAGGACACAAGTTAAAAGGCTTATGTTTTCATAAAGATTCTAACCCAACATGAAGTAGATCAGGAGTTGATTGCATAGAATAAACTAATGGAGGACTGAAATAATATTGAAACATTGCTGATTTTTTTTTCAGAGTCTAGAGAATTTTTTTCTTTTGAACTATTTACAGCCTTTAACAACTGAGAAGAGTATACTTTTGTAAACACAATTTGAAGCATGTTTCTCTCTCTGCCTGATTTCTCCAGAATTCAGAATCTGTGAATATTCTTTATTCAGGACAATGTGGTTGTTTGCATAAGTTCAATAAGAGTATATTTTATGTTATATATAGGACACAATTGTAGGAACTGATTATTTTCCCAGGGCTTTGACTGAAATCTCATGTTTTCAGATATGAGCAGCCTGCTTTGAGAAATTGCTATTAACTTTATAGAGCTGATGAGACCCCCTTAGAAGGACTGGCCTCATACCTTATCTACATATTCTGTTGCAGGGTTTCTGGCCCATGGTAAGTTGACAATTTCACTTTCTGACAGGTCCAGAAACCTCAAGTTTCTCAAGTTAGGGCCTGGAGAAAAGGGTTCACTGAATATATGCAGGTATCTGTAGGTGCAGATAGATCCCTGGCTGGGCTCGGGAGGCGGCCTTTTTTTTTTTTTTTTTTATTATACTTTAAGTTCTAGGGTACATGTGCATAACGCGCAGGTTTGTTACATATGTATAGGCCAAGTCTAAGATTCCTTCTGAGAGGTTCCAATGAAGCCAATTTAGGAGAGGTATATAGAAAATGATACTTGCTATATTTTGTGTGAGTAATCAGGCCAAGTGTAATAGGACTGAAGTTTATTTTGCAGGTAGGTTTATCCAGCTGTGATTTGTCTTTGGTGGAAGTGGGGGAATGGAGAGAGAGAAATTGCATTTCAGAAGAAAATTGTGTAATTACATTAACTGTTGATTCCCGGGTGGCCAGTGGCCACTCCTGGTATGAAGTTGCCCACAAAGACTCCTCACCATAAAGCAGGCAGAAAGATCCACGATGAGATTTCTCACAATTGAGAAATTGGTAAACAGCAAGAGGTGGCCTGCAACTGGCCCAACTGTTTCATAGAACTGATGTTTATGGTTTCTTCTGAATAAACATAGAAATTTACCGTCCATGTCTCAAAACTTACATTTGTCTTATCTGAGTTCCCTTCTCGAGAAAACAACTACCAGGCCTCCAGATAGTATCAAAGAATTGAAACTTACCAGATCACAACATCTGGAGACACCAGACCTCTCACCTATCATGATTGTCTTACCCACCATCTGTTTACTGTTGATCAACTCCTCTCTTGCTTAACGCTCCCTAATTTATGTTTTCCTGCACATGGTTACATTTCTTCCCTCCTATATAAATAACTAATTTTAGTTCAGTTGAAGAGATGGATTTGATACAGATCTCCTGTTTCCTCAGCTGTAGCACTTGAATAACTCTCTTCCCTAACAACACTCATCTTAATGACTGACTTTCTGTGCAGTGAGCAGCAAGACCTACACTGAATCTCTGGCATTTTGATAACACCAGTTATAATTTTTATTACCTCTGTATGCTAAGGACAATAACTTTGAAATATGGGGATAATTTCAGTTTTAAAACAAGAAAAAAAGTGGCAAAATTTTTTATATCAGGATGGGTAGTAAAATTTGTATAGCCCCTCAAAAAGAACATATTGGTGTTCCAACGATACAAAACCTTCTGGGACCAAGAAAAGGCTGAAATTTTCAGACTTGACAAAAAATGAATAAGATAGTGTTGAAACCATTTTTAGGTTCTATCAATAATAATCAATGCAGCCAGGGGTGATGGTACATGCCTGTAGTCCCAGCTATGTGAAAAGGTGAATCAGTCGAACTGTTTGAGCCTAGAAGTTTGAGACAAGCCTGGGCAACATAGTGAGACCCTGTCTCTAAATAATAATGATAATAATAATAAATAATAATAATAGTAATAATAAATTGGTAGAATTCTGTTTTTATCCTGTACTCCAAATTGTCCATTACCCTCCAATATATGGCCATCACCCTCCAATTCAAGAGGAATTATATTTCTACATAAATTATCTTTTATAGTAGGTTTTCACATGTTCCAAGATCAATTATTTTAATAAAAAATAAGATAAATTTGAATTCTTTTAGCAGATGATAACAACTTTAAGACATTTTACATTTCAATTTTATGTTTATCAAGATATTCATTCCAAGGCTCATTTAGTATCTATGTGGATACGCATCCCTCACTAATTGATTCCTGGAGACAAACCATTTTCTGAAGGACTTATCTTTTATTATCTCATAGATTTGTTCCTTTCCAGTCACCCAGCTGCTGCAACTGTATTTTACTTCTCTACTTTGACTTCCACACTTTTTTTCTCCATTCTTCTGTAAGTTTATTTATTGTTAACACTCAGTGTCATTAGCACTAATTTTATTCTCTTATTTTCTAATGAACAGTTATAGCAGCATTTCTAAAGCCATATTGATGCAATAACAAAAAAAAATAAAAATTTAATAGATATATAGGGTAAGATTTTTACCAACACTTTAAAATCTAGCTTGATTATCCTGAAGCAAAAACAAAACAAAACAATGGTAACTAGAGCAGAACTATTTTGATCTATAAATATTCCATTATCTGCATCATTCAGAGTTGTTTTAATTGATGATAATAATGTATATTTATATAAATACAATGTATAATGTGATGTTTTGATCTACATATACGTTGTAGAAAGATTCAATCAAGGTAATTAACTTATCCACCACCATACCAATTTATCATTTTTTTGGGGTAATGGGAATGTTAAAAATTTATCATTTTAGCAATTTTCTAATATATAATACATTCTTATTAATTGTATTAATATGCAGTATAATAGATCACTAAATCTATACCTCCAGTCTAATTGAAACTTTATATCCTTTGATCAATATCTCTGAAGTCCTCATCACTCATTCTTCTCCCAACACCAACCCCAGTTTTTGGTTACTACCTTTCTATTCCCTCTATTTCTATGATTTATTAATTTAAATTTCCCTTAATTTATTATTAAGTCATCCACATCAACCACCAAAATAATATTTAATTTAAAGCACATAAAACTTTGTTTAAGGGTTATTATAGTTGGTTGTTAGACATGTTTTAACTTGGACATATTTAGGAAATGCGAGGTATACTTACAAGCTAAAAGATAGAGGGAACATTGGATTAAGAGTCAAGAGGAATTATATTCCTCTTGGCTCATGGAGGTGGATCCTTCATAGCTTGATACTGTCTTTATGATAGTGAGTTTTCAAGAGGTCTGGTCATTTAAATGTGTATGGCACATCAACAAACTGTAAGAGCAGCCTGAGGGGCTGAACCCTGCAAAGCCGCAGTGGCAGAGCCGCTCAAGGTCTTTGGAGCCCACCCTTATACGAGTGTGCCCTGGATGGAGGACATGGAGGTAAAGTAGATTATTTTGGAGCTTTAATATTTAATGACTGCCCTGTTGAGTTTCAAATTTCCATAAGGCCTGTAGCCTCTTTCGTTTCACCTATTTCTCCCTATTGGGTAAACAGGACTGTACATTTACCCAATGCCTATACATTCCATTTCAATGCTATAGGTGGGGCCTGGTGGGAGGTGTTTGAATCATGGGGGAAGATCCTTCATGGCTTGGTGCTGTCTTCGTGATATTGAGTTCTGGTCATGTAAAACTGTTTAGCACTTTCCCCCAACACCCACAACCATCTCTATATCTCTCTCTCTTGTTCTTGCTTTTGCTATGTGATGTGCTTGCTCTTGTTTCGTATTCCACTATAATCGTAAGCCTCCTCAGGCCTCCCCAGAAGCAGATGCCACTATGCTTCCTGTGCAACCTACAGAACTAAGAGTCAGTTACACCTCTTTTCTCATAAATTGCCTAGCTTCTGGTACTTCTTAATAGCAATGCAGTAACAGCCTAATACTGATACTAAAACCAATTTGTGAAAGATAGACAGGAAATGAGATTTCCAAGGTGCCTAACTATTACCAATAGCATTATTTGCTAATTTCAAAGAGAAAACATACTTTCACAAATAGTGTTGTGGCTGTTATCATCTTAGTCAAATTCTCATAAATAGCATATTTATATCAGGTCAAATTTGCTTCCTGAGGTAATGTAATATGCAGTTCCCACTAAACTGATAAACTAATATTGTCAAAATGTTTAACATGAATGTAACAGTATTTGAGGTTGGCAAAGTTTTTATCTACAGGGTAGGTAGTAAATATTTTAGGCATTTGGGTCACATACAGTCTATATTGCATATTGTTCTTTTTCTTGTTTCTTTGTTCCTTTACATGTAAAACTCCTTCTTAGTTTGAATGTTGTTTAAAAATAAATCACAGGCTAGGTTTGTACCACAGGTCATATTTTATTGACTTCTGACTTGAAAGAATACTTGAAAAACCCTACAAGAAAATGATCCAATAAATCTAAATTATAATACATTCTAAAAGACAATCAACACTTCTTTCTTCAAAATGTAAATGGCCTAAAAATATAAATAAGGGGAGAAGACTGTTTAACCATAAATATGACTAAAGAGATAAAACTAAATATAAAAACCTGCATACTATACACGAAATCAGATCCTGCTTCAATAATGTTTTATAACTTATAAAAGACATTTTAGAATATTTTCCCTTATTTCAAAGAAAATATCCATCATTTCAAAAAATGTTAGTATTTAAAGTAGTGATTACTTCTCAGTATTTCTTAATATTAGCAAAACACTACATCATCTGAATAAATATTTACCACATACTTGAAAGTCTATGACTGTTCAGTTTAAATAGTAAATTTCAAAATGCCTAAAGTTGCAAATCTGGACTACTCAAGATAATAGTCTACTTGAGAACTGGATAATTTATGCATAGATATTCCACTGATATATTCTGGAGCACCATGTAGATAAATCTCTGAAAAAAAAATTCTCAGTCTTCTCTTTATGTTTAACTCTATGGGCACATGTCAGTAAAGAGCTTAGTGTCAGTAATCACAGAGGTAGGATGTGTAAGCAGAATCTTGAGATCAGTTGGATCATTTCCTGTGGGAATTTATAAGGATATGTTGCTCTTTTATTTTATTTTCTTGTATATGAATTACTTGATACAGGTTTGGATAATTTAAATGTTTGCTCAGTCCTCTGCACTCCTCTGTTCTCTCACTACAGCCCAAAGAAAGATGTACATTGGTCTTTGTAAGATGAGTTATGTGATTCAGCCCTGCTAACTGCAGCATCTGTAGGGTGGCAGAGTAACTATTTCAAGCTCAAAGTCATTAAAAATATCATCTGATATCTAACTGACTTAGGGCAGAATACCCCTAGCAACAAGTAAATCAGTGGAGATAAAGGCATTTAGGCCTCCAGTTAACCCTCCCCAGCTACTAAAACTGAAGAACCACCTTTCATATATTGTCATTGTGTGAGTGATTAGTCAAATAATTTATGAAAAAGTATACATAGTTATTTGGAATAAATGAATGCTGAAATTACTAAACATCAACAGCTACAGTGGTTACTGCTACCCATTCCTTGATCTTCAGTAAAAAAAAAAAAACCCTCATGATTCATATTAGAAAAGGTATTTCTGATGAATTGTAAACCTTAGATCCTCCATACTTGTCTCACTCTGGAAGAAAACAACAAAGACCTCCAAACGCCAAAATAATTCTGTATAATCCGGTGCTTTGTAAAATAATATGTACACAAACACCCACTCAGAACCACACATAAAACAAAGCCTTCCTTTAAATTATGACAGATCTTTTCAAACTTCATGTTATCCCTCTAGCAATTTTTAATATAGCATTAAACTTAACAAAAACAGTCTTGTGTTATGAAGACAAGAATTATTTCCTGAAATTTTGTCTTAATTGCACACACAGATGTGTGTGTGTGTGTGCGCGCGCGCACCTATGTGTGTGCCAAGTGGCAATGGAAATTTATAATTAGGATACAATAAGGAAAAGTTTGAAGGTTATAATACTTGAAAGGATAACAGCATTAACAAGACTAGATACTTTTTCTGCTTTTACTACCCTAAGAAGAATAAGGGCTTTAGTAAAAGCCATCTACCACCAAAATGTTAGGATTATAAAATATTTTATTGACGACAGTTGTAAAGTTAGAGAAAATTCATAGAAGCCACATTCATTTATCGAGACTGTAAGCAAAATTAATAATTATTATTATCTTTTATGATTCCTTTTTATGTATGATTTCAATTTTTCATTAATGGTCATTTTATAGCTCATCATTCTTCAGATTCTTTACAAAAATTATTATTATTTAGGTGTTACCTGCTCCAAGACTAAAAGAAATAGCTCTATTAATAAGCATGAAAAGAAATCTAGTTTAACTTTGCAATTGAAAACTAAAGAGTGAAACAGAATCCTTGGTTAACAACCAAAGTTTCTCATTTTGTTTACAGCAAAAATGATTAATTGTCTTCTAATGAGTAAATCAATACTTGCTTAATTGTATCTGTTTCTCAGAATTGCATACCTCTAGTTCATTAACTCTTCTAAACAGCACCCTGCTTTGGAAAACTGCACAAAATGTGTTGATGTTTCTTTTAAAGTCTTGATAAATCTTCTATTCTTTTTGTCTTAATCAGTCTTTCACTAAGTCTGCATTACTAACAATACACGTATAGTGTTTTAGTATTCTGATACAGTTTATATAAATAATAGGAGAAACAAATGAGAAGACTATTGTTCAGGACCTTATAATAGCAATAAGCCTAGCAATGGACCAATCACTCATTACAGAAACTCATTATGCACCATAAAGTCTAATAAGATTGTACAACCTGAAGTAAAAAAATAAAAAAGGGAGAAATAATAAATAAATGAATACATTGATGGAGTTTTCCAGTATGCAGATAGACTAGGGGGGTATTATCCATTAATTTAACAAATATGCAGGGAGGCCTAACTATGTGATTGGCTAACATAAGTAGCAAAGACAGGCAAAGCCTCTGAGCTCATGGAAATTACTTTCTAGTGGGTAATTTAAACAAGAGAGAAGCCCATCAATAAATTAATGAGATAAATTCATTTAGAATAAGTGCTATAAAGATAAAGAGGGACTTTGGGTAGGAGGCATAATGTAAATTTGGCTTGCAATGAATAGCTCTCTGAGGCAGTGGTATGTCAACTGAGGCTGACCTGAATGACAAGAAGTCAACCAGGTCATTCAGGCTGAAGTGACAACAGGTCCAAAGTCTTTACACAGAAACAATAATGGTACAAATAAAAACAGAAGGAGGGCAGTCTTGTTTATGCATGGCAAATGCAGGGAAGAGACTCATAATCATTTTACCATTATTATGTTTTCAACTATTCTGTTATTTCCTTGAAAAGTATTATGTGTGTAGTGAATAAGATTTTAGCTTCTTTCTTTAACTAGATGAAATTAAGTGTGATTTCATGTCTTCTATTTCTTCTGAATAATGTAAAATTCACTGTCATTTTTGAAGCATCCAATAATTCGGTGAGATTCTTATACTTGGGTTCTCAGTGGTTCCTACCGGATTGCCCACTCTTTCAGTTCACTCTTTGAGGTCCAGTTACATATACAGGTATATGGGGCACCAGTATCTTTGTCAAGTCCGGAAACCTGTTGCTTGGTTATAAAAGGTAGATATTCTACAGCCATTTTTGTTGACCACTAATCTAGGTTTCTTAATCTCCATGGAATACAGCAAAAAAAAAAAAAAAAAAAAAAAGGCATTTATATCATAATCCATCTCATATTATATCATCTCTCTAATCTCTGGACTCTTTCTCCTTTTCAGGTTATTGTTAGCGATAGTGCTTCCCTTGTTCTCTTTTTTCATAGCAAAACCCATTCAAATAACACAAAAGCCAGAAATACAAGATTAATACTTTCAACCCTAAAGAATATTGCTCCCTTGAATCAACAAAATACAAAGAAACTACATAATTTTTGAAGAGGAATAACCAAAAGAGGAAAAAAATAAATCAAGAGAGTAAACACAAATATCTCAAAAGATTTTCTTGTTACACACACACACACATGCATATACATGCATTTTACAGAACTATGATATAATTAATGAAGGAGATAGAAAAAGATATAACTACACATACTGAAAAAAATGTTAAATTTATTAAAAGTGGACAAAGTGGAGAAATTGCCAGAAAATGTATAATTAAGATTCCAAACATAAGGAAACACACAAATGACCAAATGATTGGTGCTTCTGATTCTAAAATTGAGACAGAATATAAGCTTAAAGCAAAGCTGCTTAAGAAATTATGAAATTAAAATATGGAAGACATTTCTAATGTCAAACTTACTTAGCCATGGAAATTAGTTAATGAAACTGCTATGGAGTCTTTTATTAAATGGAAAACTAAGGTCTCTTCTATTGTGATTGTGTTATTCTCAATTCCTGATACATAAATTTATATGGACGGACTTCTAGGTTGTTTGACTTAAGATTTTACATACTTTAAATTATTCATGGTTTAAAAATGAAAAAAATTGAAACATAAGAATTAATTATAAGACATTTTCATTTTCCTTCAATTTTTCAATTTAAACAAAACAGACACAATACTTGGGAAATAATGGGGAAGAAATAGAGCTATATTAATAGGTCATGATGTCAATAAGAATAGTGGAAAGACAGAATGAAATTTCGAAGAAAATTTTAAAGATTGAAATAAAAAAGAAAATAAAGGGATCAAGAAAATGATGATGAAGAGTCATATTATAGATTAACTCAAAAAATGGCATGATAAGGGCTTGAGCCAATGTGTATGAAAAACATACTAATACAGATGTAGCACTCAAAACCAAGATTAGAAATCAATTTTCGATGCCTCCAGAACATCCAAACAATACTAAATCTTTTGGTCCATTTCTGACATCAGGAAGAGCCAATTAAAAATTGCCTCTTGAAAACCATTTCTCCGTTGGCACAAAGTATATTTCTGAAGCCAATTTTGGGAAACACCTCCATCTTCCTTGTAGGTCTTAATTTTTCTGAAAGTTACTTTGTATTGTATCTCTTCCTCTTTTATTTAAAAATAATCAAGTTGATACTTATTAACTACTTTATTTCTTGCTTTATTATTCATAGATATGAAGGTTATGCTTGCAGTCAAAAAAGATATGATATTAAAAATGTTGTGTGGCCATTTAAGAACTCAGTCATAGAAATTTTGAGAATACAGTATTGCAATACATATAATTGTTTTCTAAAATGTTCAAAGTTAGGAAATTTGATTATAACAGCAATTTAAAAATTAGGTATTTAAAAAAATGTTTAAGATCTGTTTTGCCAGGTTTTATTGTCAAAAGGTAATTTAGCTATCTAATTGTGGTCATATCTTTCTCCTCTATAGAGCCAATGTTTCAAAATTTGTTTTTACTTAGTGATTCCATTTCCTCAGCTCTAATATAGTTGGTAGCCTACTGTGCCCAGTGAAAACATTCCACATCAAGGTCATCAAATGTCTTCCGTATTTCTAAATTCAATGGTGCTTTATAAATTGTCATCTTGAGCTTTCTTCAGTTTTTGTGAGAGCCACTCACTATTTCTCTCTGAAACACTTTTCTTTGCTTCCACTAAACCATGTCTTTTTTATTTATACCTTCTAAATTTCTGACTCCTTTGAAGATGCATTTACTTATAACAACCATTAAATTTTAACATATGTCAAGACAGTGCAAGGCCCCTTTATCTTTCCTCTTCAGAATCTCTCCTTAGAAAAAGGTAACCATAATGTTGACATTTACATGGGTATCTTTTCAATATATGGCTCTGGTCCAGACTTTTCTTTTGAACTAAGTACCAATATAACCAACTGCCTATTAATCATCTCTTTGCATGTGTCAAAATTATTTCAAACTCAATATATCCTACATTAAAACATAATTTATCTCCTTCTGGGAATCAGATTCTCTCCAGAGTTCTCAAACATCATGGTTGGAATATTACGCATTTATTGCCCCCAAGCTGAAACATAGGAATCATATTTGATAACTTCCACGTCTTTATTAAATTTCTCACGAAATCCCTTTGATTTTATTTTCAAACTATATCTCACAAATCCATCCACGTATTCTGTTTACATTTCCCATCTGAATGTGGCCTTTCGCATGAGATATGAAACTGCACCCTAATGGGCAATTCATTATCTATTAGCTCCACGAAGAGTTCTGTGCAGGGTACCTGAAAAAATCTTTTGAAAGTGCAAACTTGGATATTTGTTGCCCATTTTTCCTAAGATAAAAAACACAATTCTCATCAAAATTTAAAATTTCTGCAAGAATTGGCACCTGGTTATCACACCAGGCAATTTGAACCTCTTTTTCTCTCTCAGTTACTGTGTTCCCACCACTCTGACCATGATTTATCTCACATCAGCACATCTGCCTTTCCCTTAACTCAGAATATTTCAGCAACCCTCCTCCCACTCCCTGTGCTTAGTAAACTGCGGTACCTACCACCGACCTCGACTCAGTGATCCTGTAAATAATTTCAACTCTCCTTGTAACGTGCTTCCTTATATACCCATGTTTTTATTTAAATAAATTATTAATGTAAAATTAAATTGTTGTGTGATTATTCAATTAACATCTGTTTTCCTCAATAAATTGCAAGATTCATGAGGCCAAATTCAAGATGTTTGCTTAACATTTTATCCATAGGAAATAAAACAGTGCTTGGTTCCAAATAGGTACTTAAACATTTTAAAATCAGTGAATATGCAAATGAATAATAAACTGAATGAATGAATATAAAATTTCAACCCTAGAACAGTATTTTCAAACTATTAATTATATTCCTAAAATTTAGGCCACTTTAATCTCATTGAATCTTCTATTCTCTATGAATTCAATCTCACCATTGAAGTTTCTTTTAGATTCTAGCATTCATTTAGATATTATGATATAAAAATACACTGAACAGTTTATAATACAAAATTAGTTAAGGCAAAAGACAAAAGAAGAAACTATATATTACCATGAAAATATATTTACATTTTTGCATAAATCAGAAAGTAGTTCTGCATTTTAAAAGTCGACTGGATAATACTAACTCTCTCAAAAGGAGGAAAACACCTTGAGATTTTCTTTTTTTATAATTACGAAGTGGAATTTTAATAGCAATAACTTGTGCTACAACTTGTTTAAAAGAAAAACGTGTCTATTATAGGGGAAAAATTAGGTGATGTGCAATACATAAACTTACTTCTTCAGCTTTGCTAATTGTGGCACCACTCTTACAATATTTGCAGTCATTTTCTATGGGCCTCACTTTCCATTTCTATGGGGAAAAATAAATTACATTGCAAATAGCAAGTTCTGCTCTTATTTGCAAAATATATAAAGAAATGATGCCTATAACCAGACCAGAGAGCTACTTTGCAATAAAACATTTTTTTTGTATTACTGAGCAGCACTTCTATACAGTGAAAAAATGAAAGGATCAGAGAAATAAAAATATGTTTTAGAAAGAAGATGTTATATTCATTTTGCTACAAGCTACAATGCAAAATTTATAGTCTTGTCTTTCTAATTCTTTGAATAACAAAGAAATCAGCAAGTTGACTGTAATGAATAAAAAATGTTTCTTCAGACTACTCTGATCAGATACTTTACTAGAGACACAGGCTACTTTACTATATTTAATAACTGCATAACTGTGAAAATACTTTTTAATTGAAATTAGTCCTCCAAGAATCATACTATATCAAATGTTTCTTTTATAACAAATACTTTAAACTATTTTGTCTCCATGTCCTCAGTTCTACCATGTCAGATAAAAATTTTCTCAATTTAATATTTTCTATCTCTGGCTAGGCACAGGGCTCACACCTGTAATCCCAGAACTTTGGGAGGCCAAGGCAGGCAAATCACCTGAGGTCAGGAGTTCAAAATCAGCCTGAGCAACATGATGAAACACAATCTCTACTAAGAATACAAAAATTAACTGATTAGCTGGATTAACTTGATGTGGTGGCAGGTGCCTGTAGTTCCAGCTACTTGGGAGTTTGAGGTGGGGGGATCACTTGAGCCCAGCTACTTGGGATGCTGAGGTTGCAGTGAGCCAAGATACCACCACTGTACTCCAGCCTGAGTGATACACACACACACACACACACATACACATATATGTACACACACACATATATACACACACATGTGTATAAATATATATATATATGCGCGTGTGTGTATATACATATATAGTATATATATATATATATATTTTTAACTGGCCATGAAAGATTATAAATAAATTTTAAATATAAATTTAAAATCTATTTAGTCTATGTCTTCCTTCTTGGACAGTAGGCTCCACAGAGAACACATTTGCTGTCTATTTCCTACCACAGGGACTCATTCTACCTCAATGCCTCACTAAACTCATTTACATTATTTATTCATTATAGAGACACAATGCCTGGCAAACACAGACATACTTTTACAAAATACAAGCAACCCACTTTTCCCAGCAGTGTATTTAGGAGGTGGGTTTGAGTACTGAGTGCTGTTCAATGTACTTAGGAAGTTCAGTCAAAAATAAGCAAAGATAGGTCCAATTGCTGGATCCTTGGCAAGATTATGTTATATGGTCTACCTTTACTCACAAAGAGAGTGTCGGTTATGGTCCTGGCAGAAAGTCCACTAAAACTGGGTAATTTGTGAAGTTTAATACAGTAAATATCAGAAAGATTTGGACAGAGAATGAGGAAACCACAAGGGAAGGTTTTTCCCTGCATCTAGTAACAGTGTCCCAGTTCTGATTGTCCTGCAGCAGATGTGCTTGGTGCCTTGTTTTATGTTTTCTTAACCTACCTCTGATTTCAGCTTAGGGATGCTTGACAGTTCTGTGCATACTGCAGCCCCTCTTCATTTGTGCTTTGGAATTTTTCAGATCCCACAGGAGATCTGTGAGGGTAAACTGCATAGAAGAGCAGGAGAGTTAATATTCCAGAATAAATGGGGTGGACTGGGAATTTGTAAGTACCTATGCTTTCCATCTTTCAGAGAGAAAAATCCAGAGGAATATTAAACCAAACACCGCATGTTCTCACTCATAGGTGGGAACTGAACAATGAGATCAATTGGACTCGGGAAGGGGAACATCACACACCGGGGCCTATTACGGGGAGGGGGGAGGGGGGAGAGATTGCATTGGGAGTTATACCTGATGTAAATGTTGAGTTGATGGGTGCTAACGAGTTGATGGGTGCAGCACACCAACATGGCACAAGTATACATATGTAACAAACCTGCACGTTATGCACATGTACCCTAGAACTTAAAGTATAATAAAAAAATTAATTAATTAATTAAAAAAAGAATAACAACAACAAAAAAAAGAAAGTTCTCAGCAGACTTCAACTCTAGTTGACCGAATTTTAATCACCTCAATAACCTTTAAAAAAAAAAAAAAGACTGTGGGTACACACTAGGTGAATATATTTATGGAGAACATGAGATATTTTGATACAGGCATACAATGCATAATAATCACATCAGGGTAAATGAGGTATTTAGCACCTCAAGCCCTTATCTTTTATTTGTGTTAAAAACAATCCAATTACACTCTCCTAGTTACTTTAAAATGTACAGTCAATTGCTGTTAACTGTAATCACTCTTTTTTGTTATCAAATAATAGATCTTATTTATTCTGTCTAACTATATTTTGTACCCATTAACCATCCACTCTTCCCTATAACCCATTACCTTCCCCAACCCCCGGTAACTGGCATTCCACTCTCTATCTCCATGAGTTCAATTGTTTTAACTTTTAGCTCCCACAAATGAGTGACAACCTGCAAAGTTTGTCTTTCTGTGCCTGGCTTATTTCACTTAACCCAGTAATCATCATAACCATTTCTGCAAATGACAGGATCTCATTCTTCTGGTGGTTGAGTAGTACTTCATTGTGTTTATGTACCAGATTTTCTTTATGCATTCATCTGTTGACGGACACAGGTTGCTTCCAAATCTGGGCTATTGTGAACAGTGTTGCAATAAACATGGAAGTGTGGATATCTCCTCAATATACTGATTTCCTTTCTTTTGGATATATATCAAGCAGTGGGATTGCTGGATCATATGAACCATATAATCCAGTAACATACATTTTATTGATTTTCTCTTCTGTCTTGTCTTGATGATTCTAGTATAATTTCTAATAAACTCCTTCTACTCATGTATTTTTCTCAACTCCTCAAGGGAGAAAAAATAAGATACACCCCTGAGCCCTAATAAGTAAGAATATAAAGCAGTTACAATAACTCTCTCTCTCTCTCTCTCTCTCTCTCTCTCTCTCACACACACACACACACACAGAGAGAGAGAGAGAGAGAGAGAGAGAGAACTGAGTGCAAAAAGCTATCAGATAGAAGTTCTAACATTAGTCAAAGAAGGTATGTGCATGCATCTATCACAAAGAGAAAAAAGGGAAATAGACACCCCAACTTTACTTTCTTCCTTTTCTTAAGACTGCTGGCATTCCCTATTGGCTGAATCAACTAAATTTCAAAAGACCGGAAAATGCATTTGTGTAGTTCCTACAAATCAGCCACAGAAAAAAAAGGGACAAATAGAACACCTCCATTCAGCACAATGCAGAAATCTACATTCCAAACCCAAATTAATTACGCCTCCTTCTAGTCTCTCCCATAACTCTATTTATTTTCTTGCTGTTCTGATATAGTTTAACCCACATGATGGTACTAACGGGAGTGTATTATATGTGTAAAACATAGTTTGGAAAAATAACACAGGATCCTCCCATCTATTTATTTTGGGCAACTTTTTCCTGTTTTATGAATGCACTAAAGTTCAATATTCCCTAAAGATTAAAGAAGAAATAATTGCTAATTAAAATAACAACTGGAAACATTTCTGCCATAAAAAATACATTTTGTTCCCTGACTGAAATATATGGATGCTTAAATCCAAATATGTAAGTCACATGTATTATTGAATAAGCATGTTCAACAGTAGAATAACCTCTGTATGCACAAGAGAAATTATACAAAAATATGTCTCTGGAGCTTTAAGTATTCAATAAATTATTATCTAGTGGCTACAACATGTAAGCTTTGACCTTGAGGGAATATAAATATATAACATACAGTAATCTTTAAGGACAATTATAATGGGATAGTATACCTCCAAAGGTCTATTAGAGGTGAATAAAAACTCAGTAGTCTATAAACTAATTGTTCTGTGTTCAGTAGTGAGATGATGGGAAAAATGTTCCTGCAATTATCAAACTTTAATTGTATATCAGTGGTCAGCTGACACTCTTAACTCTGAATTAGCTGACATTTATTGTTAGCTCTCATATAATGGCCAAATTAATGTATTAAAAAACCCTCAAAGTAAGCATCAATTTAATATTTATGTTTGTACTCCAAAACAGCAGTACAGACTAGAAATTGGGAATGTGGCAATTTATTTTGAAATAAACCTGAGGTAAGAATAAATTTGCCTTGAAGAGTAACCAAATTTAATCTATCCATTAACCTATTGATGTTGAGAGGCCAGTAATATTTTAAGATTAATTTTGCATTGTAGTATAATCTGGAAAAAATCAATGCAAAAAAGTTGATCTATGATGAACATTTAGGGAATCACAGGTGTCCTTCAGTACAAAGAGGGAGGATTGATTCTAGGATCATCACAGATACCAAAATTCATGGATGCTTGAGTCATGGATATAAAATGCTGTTGTATTTGCACCTAACCTATGCACATTCTCCCTTATACTCAAAATCTTCTCTAGGTTATTTGTAATACCTAATACAATGAAGACATTTTGTAATTAATTGTAATACTGTATTCTTATTTGTATTATTTTATATTGTTGTATCGTTATTTTTTATTGTTTGTTTTCAAGTATTTTCAATCTGTGGTTCATTGAATCAGCAGATGTGGATCCCAGGGATACTGAGGGATAACTGTACTGCAATAGTCTATGAATAAGGAAATAAATGTGTCTGAATGAGGATAAGGTAGGGATAAAGAAAAGAAGCACTATTTGAAGAAACTTTTTAAAGAAATGAAACAATTGTTATCTCTAAAACTTTTAGGTTTGGAAGTCAATTGCTTTATAAAAATAGAAGTTAGAATAATGTGATAAATATCTTTTGTTTTTCAAGAGCAGCGAGAACATTTTGTTGACACTGAGGCTAGATGTTGTGGAATTCCCAAATTATTTTATCACAGTGATAAAATATATACCTCATATTGAATAAAATACTGTGGATTTCTCTAGTGTATCTTAGAATATAATAGATGGCATAATTTAATGTAGTTTTCTTTTCTCAGCAGAAAACATCCATTATCAAGTGTCATAACAAAAACCACAATGCTATCAATTCACAAGATCCCATAAGTAATTTTATTCTTTTAATTGTATTCAAAAATATCTTATTTTGCAGCTCTTTATCACCTTTAAATAAATGCTCTAAATCTTTTTTTATTATAAGATTACATTGTCAATCTAACACAAAGTCATGAGATTTTAAAGTTCCATATGATCTAATAGTCAATTCCTTCTTATTACAAATGAATACATTTATTTCCACTGAACTTACACTACATCAAGAAGTTAATGCAATAAACTCTAATTCCCAAGTTTAAACATTTACCCAGAATTTACATGTAGATATTTAACTCTCTCACTTCAAACATAATACAAAATTTGATCTTATGTGTTTTTGCTTGTTTGTTTGTTTGTTTTTTGTTTGTTTAACAAGCCACCTTTATCTTTTAGAGGCAATTCTCCATGGTTCTCTTGCATTTTACATGACTTTCAAATGAGACATGGACTATCCTGTTTTTTTCCTTAGATTTTTTTCAAGTTCATTTTCATAGCAAACAGCTTAAAGAGAGAAAATAGTGGTTCACTCCATACTTACTCCAGGCATGCTTATTCTCCAGTATAGTAATAAAAACGTTTCCCTTGAGAGCACAGGACCGGCATGCCAACTGCCCATTATAAAAGACTTGAGTTCCCTCAACTCAGGGTCTAGTCCTGTAACAAACTGCACTGTGTGCAAGTGCCATCTGGCCCTCTTCATGTTACCTTTTAGAAACTGGGACTTGGATAATCACACAAAAATTCTGATGCTGTAACTCCTGCTGCACTAAGAAATAAACTGCCCTTTGTCCCTGACCCAGGAATCCTGCATCTGTTGCCAGTAATCATGAAACTGTGGCCAACTAATTTGTCAGTCTGAAAGTAGA
>NW_012114899.1:5516994-5518642 GCF_000951035.1 Colobus angolensis palliatus
AAATCTGCATTCGCCTTTTCATTCCTAAATAAGATGGCTACAAGATGAAAAGATATACACCTCCCTCATATTTTACAGACGAGAAAATTCTAGTGGGCTCCCAGATCTTAACCGTAAAGCTTTTCTGTTAAAATTCACCATGACAATGTAAACTGATACCTTATCTTTGCAGGTGCATGGGACAGAACTCAAAGTCATCTCTCTGCCCACTTGACACAAATGCATATCTGACTGTTACCCTTGCCCTACTGTCTATCTTACCTTATGTAAAAATGCAGACTCACTGAACCAGACAAAGGCATAAATGACTATTGCCCCCTACCCAGCTCTTACATGAAAATTGTTTATTTCTCAATATCCTGCCATTTCCCTTTTAAATTTGGAGCCCTCAAAATCATCTTCAGAGAAAGGCATAGACCTGTCTCCCAGGTGTGTCCTTAACTTCGGCAAATAAACATCCTGAAATGATTGAGATTTGTCTGTGTCATTGTTCTTGATTGACAATGTCAACATTCTTCTAACGGGCCATTCTTTATATCTAACCTCCTCCGTTCAGTTCAATCGGTCTTGTCACTCTTCTACCACATATTTGTTACTAAACCATCTCTTTCTGGTATTATTTTTCTCCAAAAAACATGGTGTATCTCTGATGGGGGACATTTAGAACCTCACAAAATGACTTCCCTCTTTAGCTTTCTCACATTAACTACTGTTATTTTCCACCAAAAAGTTACTGAATACAATGTCTAAGTTTGAAAGTTTTATTGGAAATAAGAAGGGATGGAGAGGAGCAAGTACCAATGGTAAGTTATAGGATGCGTTTGGGTGTCTTTCTCTCCATCATCTTTCAGAATTCTTTGAAGGTTTTCTCAACCCTATTTTTCCCTGATTACCCCTGAAAGAAATGAGTCTTGCCCTTTAGAATATATCCATAATATGTTAAAATAAAACTTTAAAATCTCAAATTAAAGTATAGATATTTTTATTTCAAAACAATAGCATAAATATCTGGTTGTTGATGTAGATGCTGGGTTCATGGGCAAGTTCAATTTGTGAAAATCCAATAAGTGATGTAAATCTGTGTACTTTTCTATATGTATCTTGGATATCAATTAAAACCATACTGTCACTTGTGAAGAAAGGCACATTAAGAAGTAATAAATAGGTCTGCATATTTGCTAACTGTTCTTTTATTATAGTAAATTTGTTTCAATCAAGGCTATTTAACAACCCGGAAGAACCTGAGGACATAATGTTAAATGAAAAATGCCAGGCACAAAAAGACATATACCTCATAATCTCAGTCACACGGTGGAATCTAAAAATATTGATCACATAAATGTAGAGAGTATAATGATAGCTACCAGAAGCTTGGGTATTTAGTGGGGCAGGGGAATGGGGAGGTGCTGGTCAATGGATATATCAAGTTAGATAGGAGTAATTTTTGAAAATATCTATTTTACAGCAAAGTAACTATAATTAGTAATGATATATCATATTATTCAAAAAGGTAGGCCGGACTCAGTGGCTCCTGCCTGCAATCCCAGCACTTTGGGAGGCCAAGGCAGCCGGATCGCTTGAGATCAGGAGTTCAAGACCAGACTGGCCAACATGGTGAAACCCTGTCTCTACTAAAAACACAAAAATT
>NW_012114899.1:5520791-5559150 GCF_000951035.1 Colobus angolensis palliatus
TATATATATATATAATCTTTTTCTCTGATTCAGATGTAAACTCCATGCCCACAGGTCCGGATGTGTATTCAATCATATCATGTACATATTTAATTAGCACATCAAATCTAACAGGTTTAGAACTGACTCATCTTCCTCTTGCTTTCTTCCTCTATGTACCCCATCTCAAGAAACAGCATTATTATTTACTTGGTCAACTGACTTAGAAATCTAAGAATTATCCTTACTTCCTTATATTCTTGAAAGCTCACGTCTAATTGGCATGCATTCCCATCAGCTCTATCTTTATACACTCATGAGTGTGATCCCCTCCTGCCATCCCCACTGCTACTGGGTTTGCTTTATTTCATGCCTTCATTATTTCTATTCTAGATTGCAGTGGCAGCCTCTTAACTTGGCTGCTTGCCAGTAGTCACTGCTGTTTCTCTTTAATTCATTCTCCAGGCTGTGGCAAAACCATTTTTTTTTTAAATCAAAATAGGATTTTTAAACATCTCCTTGACAGCGGAATCTGATTATATGACTCTTCTACTTTAGGTTTCCAGTGTCCATGGGATAAAATCTAAATTCTTTAGGAGGCATATAACATCTCTCCCTGTATCTCTAATACCTTTTAACGTCTCTTTTCATACATTATGTTGTAGCCATACCCCAATTCTAGTAGTTCTGTGTATGTATGCATGTGTGTGAAACTGTATATGCGTTTTGAGAGAAAATAACAGCAACAAAGAGAGAGAGATGGAAAGATGAAGAGACAGAGAAAAAGAAGAAATGAAGAGACAGAGAAACCAAAATTTCATTGTACTTTTGTATCTGGCTCATGAGATTTCAGATGATTTTATGTTTTTCTTTATGCTCCCTCCTGTTTTCCATAATTTCTCAATTGCCATGTGTGTTTTGCAATTAGAGAAATAATCTAGTCTTATATGACACAATTGAAGATTTTTTGAAAACTGCATAGTTTTTGTTTCATTTTGAAGTCCACCTCATCTATTTACAGCCATTCTTTAAAACCATATGACAAATTGACTTTAATCATTTTGAAAATTATTATAGTCAGTTACTTTTAGAACTCCTACATTCTTATTTTATAAATCTTCTGTGAATAAATATTGACTTCATGACATATATAGATTAATTATAGCTTACTATGACATTTATATATATTAGAGGAGTTACAACATATATATTTTATCAAAGACTATACTCTTAGAATGCAATAACAGCTTTTTATAACTTATTTATACTTGTATGGAAGAGTTACATAAGTATAATATATTTTATTCAATACTATGTGATTAGAAATTGAAGTTTCATGATGGTTTTGATATTTAGTATACATTAAATGCTCTCTACAACATAAAACAGAAAGGTTCACACAATTGAGGTACAGATCAAGTGTAAGGGTACTTTAGAGTCAATAAAGATTATAAGATTACATTTGATTTTTACTTTATTTATTTATAAGTCGTTTCACAATCCTTTGTTAAACTGGCAGAATATTAAAATGAAAAAAAAATACCTGGAGTAAAATTTAGTTTGAATGAAGTTTTGACAAAAAAATATTAAAAGTGAGAGATAAGTTTATAATTGGTCAAAATCAAATTGTAAAAGTATGAATTTCAGGCTAACAAGATTTCACATTTTTCTACTGCACAATGTAAGTCGTTTCAATATTTTCCACAAACGGAAGACAGGATTCACATTGCTAAACAGGAAGATAAACTCTCATAACTATATACAAAATAGATTGCAGATTTATGGAGGCAACTGATAACATAGATAATAATTATTCTATGAAAATGACATTAGGTACCAATATTTATCAAATGTTTAACTATAGTCTAAGCAGTGTGCCAGAAAAGATATGTACTGACTGAAATGTACACATATTTAACATTATGTATATAATATTATGTCATATGTTATATAACAAAACATTCTTAATACTAAAATTCACTAAGAATTAGTGTTTTCCTACTGGTTTTCAGATAGGGACACTGACTTAGCTGGCTTAACTACATATTCACAAAACTAGTACTTTGTAACTTATTTGGAATTCAACTACAAAGAGAGGAATATAGAAATACAGTACAAGCCAGGAGGGAGATAAATTAATGTTATGAGCAATATGGATGTTGGCCAGGAAAATAGCCTTATAGTAAGTGGGAAAGCATAGATGACAGAAGTTATGTCACTTAGGTAGTTGTGGCTTTAAAGAGAGAATGAGGAGGAGGAATTGAAAATGCCTGAAAGTTTGAAGGAGGAGTCAATATCTGGAGGATATTTTTGTGGGAAGACAGATGGCATAGTCAGTTTTCACTTTCAGGTATCAAAAGAATATCCAGCTAGAAGTTTAAAACATGTAAGTTGAACTTAAGGGAATGAAGAATATAGGAGAGAGAAGAAAGAAATGACATCTTAATACTGCACATTTTGTTTTGGAAAGTGTATATATTGGGATGATAATTAAAGTCATTATAGTCTAAGAAAAAGAAGAAAAAGGCATATGAAAAACAGGCATGGGCCAAAGATCAATTATTGAGGAAAATCTGCATTTGGAGCATGAGAGAGACAGGATAGGAGGATGTGAAAGTTGAGGCACAGTGTAATGAATGACAGGTTAATTGGTAGTAGTAAAACAGATAACAAGCAAAATTTTAAAATAGTTTTTAAATCATGAAAAATAAGGTAATAATGCAATAACTTCAGAGGGAAAAAGTACGAGGGAGTTCTGTGTTTTTCGGGAAAGGACAGGAGGCTGACATGCTTGATGGTTACAGAAAGAACTAGTTGGCAATCAAAATATTAAAAATGCAAAGAGAAAAACAAAACAAAATTGCCAGAGTGGGATCTCAGAAGGGAGTAAATGAGATCAAGAGCAAAGTCACACTGCCTACATTTAAAGAGATCTACTTTCTTTTCTGACACAAAGAAGAGTAAACTAAAAATATATCAGAGGTGAATGAGGGGGTGGGAAACTCCTGTTGAATGATTTCCCCAACCTTGACAGCTAGAAATTTCTGTCCTGTGACAAGTAGTTGAAGTTGGATTGTTATTGAGGGCTTCTATTTGGGGTTAAGAGTCTATATGAGAAATGTGAGAAGGAACAATCAAAGTTGAATTAAAGAATATTACATAATAGAGTCTCACAACTTCTCTCCCCGTCACAGGTATTCAGTATGCATAGATCATAGTTCATAATATAGCAATAGGACTCTATTTTAGGGGAGTAGTTTTAAAATACCAATCTGATGTTTATTTGATGCGTTTATAATTCTTGTTCAATTAGATTAAATTTGCAATTTACCATAGCACCTGTATCACCCAAGTAGCTGAGGTGGTATAATTTTTTGTCAGTATTTTAATATTTTTCAATATACTAATTGATTCAGCAAATAATTATTAAGTGCATTTCTTCCTATTCAATATTGTGTTAAGTATTGGGGAGGAAACATAGAATGTTACTTTGATGTTTCAGCGTGATAATAAGTATTAGTCTTACATGCAACCTCAAAAAACTCAATCTGTGCCAGATTTTACTTTAAAACCTCAAGCAAAGGTCAATATCAGAAAAAGTAATTGAGCTCATTTATTGATCACTTACTTTGGGATACATTTTCTGCTAAATATTTCTATATATTATCTCCTTAACCCCGAGGTTAACCGTATGATGTAGTACTATTATTTTTCTCATTTTATAGAAAAGGAAACCAACAAAAGAGGTTAAGTAAATTGCTAGTGATAATATGGCTAAAAATAGTGGAGCTAACTTGAACCAAAACTTTGTGATTCCCAAATTGGTTTATTTTACTCAGGTAACAGTAAAGAAAATAAAAAGTAAGTAAATCTAATATGAAAATTTCAAAGGATGAATGACTGTCAATAAGAATAACATCTGAGCTCAATGACACGTCTAAAACTAAAATCAGACAAAATGACCTCACGTGCACAAACACATAGTACCTGAAAAAGAAAGCATTTATCTTTACAACAAAGATGAATTTTTAGAATTTGGAAATTCAATAACATATCGTGACTTATAAAACAGCTACATTTAATTTTAAATATTGAAAGCAAAAATATGGAACACAAGGCTAGCCAATATCCTGACTTCACTTTGTTTCCTTGAAATGTGATAATTACCTCTTCATCTTTCAGTGATTGTCCTATCCACTAGTAATTTTGCTTCAGCAGATGTAGTATGGTGCTGGCAATCAGGTTTTAACAAACAATGTAGTTTTCTAAAGGCAAACATTTGATTAACTCTTCTATATGTACACTAGACTCAAATAACACTTCTGTGCTGAGCTGAAGTGGAATGCATACAGATAAAACAAAATAAGACAAAACAGGAGAGACAGGAAAATTTTGGTAAAGAATATTAGGGGGGAAAATAAACCAAACAAAAAACAAAACAAAACAAAACAACACTAATGGCCTAGAAAACACCCTAATGTGGTATTGTTCAATCAATGGTAACTGCCTGTTCCTTCTATTCCTGTTGCCTATTCTTGTGTATTTGAATTCGTATAAGTGCTGCACCAACTTTTCTCTCCGTTTAATTCTTGACACCTCTATGTAGACAACGATGGCTAAGGGAATGTGGTTAAGGAGAAAGGAGAAACTAGCTAAAGAGCAACAAAAGTTGAAGCAGCCAGTTGCCGAAGACCTAAAAGAACTTGACGCTGAGAAAGAAAAGACAGCCAAAGGTGATGAAAGAAACTGAATTTTCCTAATCCGAAACCAAGAGAGTGATGACGTGGTTCTACACAAGATTTCAAAGAGGTGAATAAAAGCTCACACCCTAAGTATAACATTATTATCATTTCTTCAATTATTCTTTAAGAAATTGACAGAATGTGAGTTTAAAATATTTTATCTTACACAAGTTAGGTTGATGAGCTGGTAAAAATTTTATAATGCTTTGGACACATAGAAATTAAGTCACTTTCTAAAAATATAAATACTCGTATGTAGGCAGCTGGTGTAAATTAAAGTTGGGTGCCAACATGTGCCTCTCTTTACATTGCAATGCTTTATTTACTGGAAAGGAGAACCACAGAGCAGCCATTATCATCATGTGTGGGATCTCAACACATGCCAGAGGGCTGAGGAATCGTACAGAGAGCACGAGTCTCAGTTTCCTCAAATCATCTGTCTGATTTTTCTTGAGAGGTTTCTACAGTGGTGAAGTTGAGGGATATTTTGTAGAATAAACACAGCTAATATTTCTAAGATTAAAATGAGCTGCAAAAGATTCCTGGATAATAAAAGGCTTAGCAAATTGATTCATGACTTAAGAGAAACAATCTGGATGCTGAGCTCAGAAAAGAACTAGAAAGACAGAAAAACAATTAAATACAACAAAATCTTTTTGGAAAAGTTAGATCAATCAAGTAAGAGAGAAACATATGACAGTTCTTAAATTTATATTTTAAAATAAAACATCCAATTAGAAACTTAGAAAGTTCTGTTTTATTTAAACTAATAAATATTACTTACAATGAATCACAAATTGTCACCATACTACATTTGCTGAAGCAATAAAGAAACATTCTGTGAATTTTCACATGAGTAGAAAAAATCCATTAGAAATAATGGGAGCAAATCAAATGAATGGATCAGAATAATAATGTTTGCAGAAGTTAGGGGAAGATAAAATAATCATAAATATATGTATAGAAAGTAAATAATAAAAGAAGTAAGGTATAAATTTAAACTTCCAAAATAACACTAATGCAAAAATACACTAATTAAATACAACTTAGGATAAGAGAATTAGAAAAAACTATAAATAATGCTATTCCTTGAAAAGAAATACAGATTTTGTTTCAATCACATAAAATGCTCAAAGTAGGTACACAAGACCTTGCCTACTGAAAGTCCTTTATCCCAAACAAATTGATGACATTGTAGATTTGTTCATACCTGTCTTATAGTTTAGTGGTTAAAGGCAGAAAGACCTGAATTTGAAATCCATCTCTACCTATATTTTAAGCTAGTATTTTATTTACATGCTGATTCTAAATGAGCAAATTCATCATAATCTTTGTTGTTAGGAAACAGTGTTTCAAGATTTAATAAAAAATGTACTGGTATACAGTTTATAACTCCATGTGTAAACCAAAGACCTCAGTACATTGTATTCATAGTTTCTGTACTAGCTAGACTACTTCCAGCTAAAAGTAAAATGATCACTAATAAAATTAGCTAAAAATAGAGAAATTTATCATCTCTATAAAAGGAAGCAGGGTAGACTTCAGGATTATTTGGTTTAAATTGGCTATTTCAAGACCTCATCAAAAGTCAAAGCCTTTCAACTTTGTGGGCATGAGTCTCAGACTGGCATTAAAAAGATAAATGTAGGGCTTGGTGTCAAATTCAGGAAAGGAGGTGCTGTGGTTTGATTATGTTCCTTCTAAAATTCAGATGTTGCCAATGTGATAGTATTAGAAGGTGAGGTCTTTTAGAGGTCTTTCAGCCATAAGGTCCAATCATGAACTGTGCCCTTATAATAAGGTTTGCCCAAGGGAGTTTGTCTTTTTTGCCATTCTGCCTTTCACCACGTGAGGATACAGTGTCCCTCCCCTGTGGAGGACGCAGGATTCACCAGACAACCAAACCTGCCAGTGCCTTGATCTTGGACTTTCCAACCTCTAGAACTATCAGGAAACACATTTTGTTCTTTATAAATTACCCAGTCTGCACACACACACAAATGAACTAAGCCAGAAATTGGTACGAGGATTGGACTATTGTTGTAACAAATATCTAAAAATGTGGAAGCAAGCTTTGGAACAGGGTAATGTGTAGAGGCTGGAACAGTTTTGAAGGGATTACTGGAAAAAGCCTCTATTGCTATAAACTGAAAATTAAGGGGGATCTAGCGAGGGCTCAGAAGAGAAGAACGGTAGGGGAAGCCTCAGTTGTCTTAGTGATTACCTAAGTGGTCATGACTAGGTTGCTGGTTGAATTATGAACAATAAAGACCATTCTGATTAGGTCTTAGATGGAAATGAGAAATATCTTACTGGAATGTGGAGAAAAGGCTATCCTGGTTTACCAAGTGGCAAAGGCTAGGTAGGCTGTCTGTGTCCTAGGACTTTGTGAAAGGCAGCACTTAAGAATGACTAATTAGGGTATCTGACAAAAAAAAAAAAACTCTTAGCAGCAAATTGCTGAAGGAGATACCTGAGTTTTGTTAACTGATTACGGTAAAATGTGAGAAGAGCTAAAAAAATTAAAAGATAGAATTTAACCGATTTACACCTCATGTTGCATTATTAGAATGCTAATCTTGTGGGGGTTATTTATATCCTACTTCTCAAGGTCATCACGAAGGTCTGATTTTTGACAAAAATATTTGCCACAATCTGGCATAAATGAGTTAAAATAGAAAGGGAAGCAAAATGTAAAAATCTGCAAAATTCCCAGACTGGCCACATAAACAATGAAAATAAAAATCTGTCTAGCAGAGAAAACCAAGGAAGTGGGTCATCTACTATTAGATAAGGAGATTAGTTTGGCTAGATGGGTGCCCGATGCTACTCATCAAGACAGTGGGAGAGTACCTCTGAAGACATTTTGGAGATTTTTAATGCTGTCATGCCCAACACAGGTCCAAAGTGCCGGGGCCCTGGTGGCAGAACAGTTCTAAGTGAGGAGGAGCTCAGGGTACCTGTGGAACTTCAGTCCTCCAAATGTTCTTGAAGCCCAGAACTGCTTCAAGTCTCTGCACCCATTGTTTTTGTGCAGTGCTAATTGCTTCATTTGTGCTGTAGGTGGCCCAGTTGTGCCTGAAATCAATGTTCCAGAGGGTGCAAGCATTGAGCCCTAACCGTGCCACCACGGTGCTAAATCTTCAGTCAAGCAGAGCGCATGAGCTGTAGAGGCTTGGACTTCAAGTCATCTCTACCTGGACTTCAAGTAATACCACAGAGAGCCTCAGGTACTAGGCAGAGAATTGTGTCACGGGCGGGAGCAACAAAGAGAGTCCTCAAAGGGAAAGGCATAGTGCAGGAGGGGGCGGTGTGTTGGGGGGCTGGTATATCACAGACAGTGCCCACTAGGGCAATGATTGATGGAGTTGTGGGAGCAGGGCCACTCCAGAGACCAAAGCCCGGAAGAGCCACAGGCACTGAACTCCAACCCATGAGAGCTGAAGGGAGATGTACTCAGCAAAGCCATGCTGATAGGGTCCTCTGGGGCATTTGGGGGCCCAACCCTACCCCAGTGTGTCCAGGAAGTGGGCCATGGAGTCAAAGATTGTTCATATGTGGTTTTCCTCACTGTGTTTTGGACTCACTTGGGACCTATTACCCCTTTCTTCTTGCCTACTTCTCCCCTTTGGAATATAAATGCCTGTCTTGTGTCTGTCTTACCATTGTGTTTTGAAAGCATGTAACTAATTTGCTTTCACAGGTTCAGAGCTGGAGAACAATCTACCTCAGGATGAAACACCCTTGAGTTCCGCTTGTATGATGTTTAGATGAGACTTTGGATTTAGACTTTGAAGTTGATGCTGAAACAAGTAAAAAGGTTTTGAAGCTACTAAGATGGAATAAATGAATTTTTTTTTAATGTGAGAAAATCATGAATGTGAGGGAGCTAGGGATATAATGCTATGGTTTCAATGTGTCCTCTTTGAAATTCCGGTGTTGCCAATGTGATAGTATTAAGGGGTAGAGCCTTTAAAAGGGGATTAGGCCATAAGGGCTCTTCCCTTCTGAATGGGATTAGATGTCTTTATTAAAGGGCTTGACGGAGGGAGTTTGTCCCTTTTGTTTCTTCACCTTCTACCACGTGAAGGTACAACATTCCTTCTCACGGATGTGGCCTTACCAGAAAACCAAACCTGCCAGTTGCTTGATCTTGGACTTCCCAACCTTTAGAACCCAGAGGAAAAAAAAAAGAAAATAACTGTTTTGCTTTTATAAATTACCCAGTGTGGTAGTTCATTATTGCAGTCCAAAAGAACTGAGACAAGTAGAGTTCAGAGTGATAAATACACCATATTTTCTTAAACTACTTTTTCTTTAGGAAGCAAGAGATTACCTACTGACCTAACAAGTGAAGAGTTATAATGCATAAAAGTAATGCTTTTTCCGGTGTGATTTATTTTTCCTGAGTGACAAAGCATTCCTAACAGTGAGATTTGAATGTTATTTCAGGAAATAGGAAGGTAATGTGCCCCGTCACTGACAATATTAAAATGATCAATTACAGATACTCTAGAGCAGACTCAAGAACTTGAGACAAGTATATAAATCTTAGATTACTTTGGCATGCTTTTTTTCTTTTCTTTGTAAGTTACCATTTATTAAGCATGCATTTCTTGACTGCCTTCTACACACCAACCAGTAGAAGGACACAATTATTTCACTTTAGGCACAAACTCAAAGTAGGCACTGGAGTTACAAAACATGAGTAGATCAATTCCTGTCAGCACTGTTTAGAAGGTTAAGGAGAATCTAGAGTCTAAAAATCAATAAGAATAAATAAAATATGTCATTTGCATTTAATTTCTAGAATGAAACACAATAAACAGACATTCTAAAAAACGCAATTATGTTTTATAAAAACCTGTGATATGTCATTTTGATAAACACCTTTTTGTTGAATTCTTTTTTTTTTTTTTTGAGGCGGAGTCTCGCTCTGTCGCCCGGACTGGAGTGCAGTGGCCGGATCTCAGCTCACTGCAAGCTCCGCCTCCTGGGTTTACGCCATTCTCCTGCCTCAGCCTCCCGAGTAGCTGGGACTACAGGCGCCCGCCACCTCGCCCGGCTAGTTTTTGTATTTTTTTTTTTAGTAGAGACGGGGTTTCACCGTGTTAGCCAGGATGGTCTCGATCTCCTGACCTCGTGATCCGCCCATCTCGGCCTCCCAAAGTGCTGGGATTACAGGCTTGAGCCACCGCACCCGGCCTGTTGAATTCTTATATTGCAATTATTGTATTTATATTTATTAATATGTTTTCTACATATTAGTTAAATTTACTACTTCATATAAATATCTAAATTTAGATTCCAAATTAAGCTCAAAATAATTGAAAAGATATTGGAATGAGGAATATGAGAGAAGATGCTGATAATAATAGCCAGTTTCTCTGGAGGCATGATCTGGGAGGATACAGTTGCTTCCTTTTAAGCACAAACCTTAGTGGCCAGTGTCTTCAGAAAAGAAATGTTTTTATGTATCTTTACATGAAATAGATAGATACTATTTCAAATTACAAATTAACTCCAACATAGGGAATCTTAAAATAATGATCAAGGTATGTAATCTAAATCTTTTAAAAAGAACTCTGATCTTCATTTAAACCTAATTTCAAAATGAAGAGTAAACATTAGCATGTTGAGTGGATAATTTAAAAAATAAATTATATGCTTATAGCATTCTTTTTGCATGCAGTTAGCATTGCATTCTCTGCTTGAAGGATACCTCATACAACCCATTACCCTATCCCAAATAAAAACTTCCTGGGCATAGTCTATCTTGTCTTACCTTGTACTGATCCATTTTCCAGAAGGCCATTTTATTCCTTTTTCTTACTTGTAAATTTTTACTAACTTAAGGCCTAGTTCATATTATTCCCCCTGTAAAGACTTCCCTCGAGAGCCAAATAAATTTTTTGTTCCCTCCAATATGTTCATAATCCTACTATAGCATGCATCACAGCATAATAAATTTAACTATTCATGGTACTCTGGGATTTTCTTGGAGCAAAAACAAGAGCAACATTGCATTTAATTTTGCATTTTAAAAAATATTATAGATACTTAGAAAAGGAGGATGCTCAATAAATGCTTATTCAGCACATGAGGTATGGATAATTATGCCAACAGCCAAAGGCATTAGTTAAATTTTGGCTGAATGGAAGAACATCACAAAGTTTTCCAGAAATTATATAAATATGTGTGATAATGTAAACAAAATAGAAGAGAAAAATGCTTCATTAATGGCCATAGGGGGTAGCCAGAGTGTGAATGTCTGATTTTTTTTAATAATATGTTGGTCATGACCTATGATTAAATAGATTAATTGAGAAGGAATATAATTATTGGTCATATTTATTCACTTAACTATTAGTTAATTGTACATCTTGCTATGGTTGGAATGTGTCCCCCCAAAGGCATGTGTTAGAAACTTAATCCCAAAGGAACAGTGTTGAGAGGTAGAGCCTCATAGGAGGTCTTTAGGTCAGAGGGCTCCACTCTCATTAGTGGATTAAAGGATTAATGCCCATTGTGAAAGGACTTGGGACAGTGAGTTCAGTCTCTTGCTGTATATCACCATTTATTTTCCTTTGTGCCATGAGATGATGAAGCAAGAAGGCTTTTGCTAGATGCCGACCTCTTATTCTTGGACTTCCCAGCCTCCAGAATCGTGAATCAATAAATTTCTGTTAATTACAAATTACCTACACTGTAGTGTTTGGTTATAGCAGCACAAAACACAATGAAATAACTATTATACTTATTATGCACAAATTGTACTAAAGCCATACTGGTTTATTTTAGAATGTATAATTTCCCCAGATAAGACAAGCTCTGGTGTAAGAGTCATAGGTTAGACAGATTCTGGTTCCCTACTCTGTGGTACAGAAATTTGATCCACTTCCAGGTACTAGAAAATATGAGCTCTGTGTTTGTGGTCCAGCTCACATGTCAGCTGGCACCAGCCTGTGGAAGGTATCTGGCAGTATATCCCTCCTAAGCCACTCCTTCTCAAGTTCTGTACTCTGAAAAGAACTACAATATCCTTGACTTTTGCTGCATCCAGTTATAAAAAAAAATTGTCCTCAGAAGATCTGTTAACCAATGTGTAACTTTAGCATTCTATGTGTTTTTCAAAAAATATATTGTATATTTATCTAAACTATAAACAATAAACTTAAAAAACAAGCATATTGTTAATGAATTTAGATGAAATATCCATCTATTATTTTAAATAGATTGTATAAAATTCACCTTGTATGAGAGAAATTAAAAGGCACTTTATCTGTGTTAGTATACCTAGGAACTAGTTTGAGCAAGTTTGTTTTGTTTTGCTTTCAAAAAATTAAATATTCACTCAACATAATTTTTTGTCTTTCAGATCAGACTTCTGGTTATCAAAAACATGGAAAATTGAAAATTAACCTGTCACCCCTGAAGAGAAATAGTTAGACATTTTTCTCATCATAGAATCAGAAGACATAATGTTATTTTCCACAGTGTTGGAAGATAAAATTCAGGCTAATCAAAACTAATTATCCCTTCCCAATAGAAAGAATAAAAATATCATAAAGGATCTGATCTTTTCAGTTTTAAATATGTGGGTCAATTGTTAATGACATCTTAATTTTTTTTTTTTTTTAAGATGGAGTCTTGCTCTGTTGCCCAGGCTGGAATACAGTGGTGTGATCTCGGTTCACTGCAACCTCTGCCTCCTGGGTTCAAGCAATTATCCTGCTCAGCCTACCGAGTAGCTGGGATTACAGATGCCCACCACCAAGCCTGGCTAATTTTTGTATTTTTAGTAGAGACAGGATTTCACTATGTTGGCCAAGCTGGTCTCTAACTGCTGACCTCGTGATATGCCCATGTCAGACTCACAAAGTGCTGGAATTACAGGTGTGAGCCACTGCACCTGGCCAATGACATCCTAATTTTTAAGAAATCATAAATGTATTTGAAAACCATAGAAAAATGTCTTTACAGAGATGTATTTGAGATCATGGATCTGAAATTAAGGACAACTAGCTGAAGTATTAGCTTAGAAAGAAAGTTCTGTTTCTGAAGATTGTAAAATATCTGCGGACTTATGGCAATGTTACCCTTTATTTGTGACTCTTAAAATTTGTACTGTTTGCCCTAATGATTTGTCTTACAGTTACACTATTTTAGTTCAATATCTATTAGTTTTAGCATTAAGGTAATTATCTATCATCTTAAATGTAATATATTTATTCTTATCATAGTGTTATCTTGGAATGAAATATATTATCATGTTGATCTTCTGTGATATCTAGTGCATGTGACTTTCAGAAGTTTGTACCCATATTATTTATTCTGCTTAAATTAAATTTAAAAAGCAAAGCCCACAAGTAAATTTTAAATTAAGTATAATGTGGCCACACAACAACACAGAAATTATCTAGATAAAATATATTAAACACCCATCTGGATTTCAAATTACTTATGATTTATTCTGAATTTATAATATGGTTGTCAGTGGCCACTGAGCTACCTGTTTATACACACACAACACATATATGTACCATATTTATCTATATACATATTCAAAAGAGCAAGAAAAAAAAAACTAAACATTTATGCCTATGCGTTTGCATGTGAGTATAGTCTTCTTTGGAATTTGATTAATAATTTCAAAGTAAGAAAACCTATTTTCTCCAAGAGTAAACTTTCCTATAAATTGTAAAATAATTCATAATAGATATTTAAAGTACACAATCTTGCAAATAGAAGTAAAATCTTAGTTCCTTATGGGGGAAATCCCACCCCCAATATTCAATGTTGGTTCTTTTCTACTTCCCTAAGCATTGGCTGGTCTGAGAAATAAAGGTAAAGAGTAAAAAAGAGAGAGATTTTAAAGCTAGGTGTCTGGGGGAGACATCACATGTTGGCAGGTTCTGTGATACTCCCTGAGCCGTAAAACCAGCAAGTTTTTATTAGTGATTTTCAAAAGGGGAGGGAGTGTATGAATAGGGTGTGGGTCACAGAGATCACATACTTCACAAGGTAATAAAATATCAAAAAGCAAATGGAGACAGGGCAAGATCACAGGACAGGGAGAAATTAAAATTGCTAATGAAGTTTTGGGCACGCATAGTCATTGATAACATCAGGAGACAGGGTTTGAGAGCAGACAACCGTTCTGACTAAAATTTACTAGGTGGCAATTTCCTCATTCTAATAAGCCTGGGAGCACTACAGAAGACCCAGGCTTATTTCATCCCTTCGTCTTTGACGGTAAAAACAGCTGCCCCCAAAGCTGTCATTTTAGAGGCCTACCCTCAGGGGTGCATTCTCTTTCTCAGGGATGTTCCTTGCAGAGAAAAAGAATTCAGTGATATTTCTCCTATTTGCTTTTGAAAGAAGAGAAATATGGATGGCTCTGTTCCGCCCAACTCACTGGCAGTCAAGAGTTTAAGATCATCTCCCTTGTTCCCTGAAAATTGCTATTATCCTGTTCTTTTTCAAGATGCCCAGATTTCATATTGTTCAAATGCACATGCTCTACAAACAATTTGTGCAGTTAACGCAATCATCACAGGGTCCTGAGGTGACATACATCCTCCTCAGCTTACGAAGATGACAGGATTAAGAGATTAAAGTAAAGACAGGCATAGGAAATCACAAGAGTATTGATTGGAGAAGTGATAATTGTCCATGAAATATTCTCAATTTATGTTCAGAGATTGCAGTAAAGATAAGCATAACAAATTATAAAAGTATTAATTTGGTGAACTAATAAATGTCCATGAAATCTTCACAATTTATGTTCTTCTGCTGCGGCTTCAGCTGGTCCCTCTGTTTGGGGTCCCTGACTTCTCGCAACACTGGTTAATTTTTTTTTTCTTTTTTTCTTGAGACGGAGTCTCGCTCTGTCACCCAGGCTGGAGTGCTGTGGCCGGATCTCAGCTCATTGCAAGCTCCGCCTCCCGGGTTCGCGCCATTCTCCTGCCTCAGCCTCCTGGGTAGCTGGGACTACAGGCGCCACCACCTCGCCCGGCTAGTTTTTGTAGTTTTTAGTAGAGACAGGGTTTCACCGTGTTAGCCAGGATGGTCTCGATCTCCTGACCTCGTGATCCGCCCGTCTCGGCCTCCCAAAGTGCTGGGATTACAGGCTTGAGCCACCGCGCCCGGCCTAACATTTTAAACCTGTATGGATCAGAGAATACTTTGTAGTGGTCAAGGAGAATCAAAAATTGCTAACTTGTTTTCTTATGCTAACCAATGGTTGTGGGTCACACTTAAAGTGAGAAAAAACTGGAAAATATTCAATAAGGCAGAATTTAACTCTTTTGATATGAGTCTGGTTATATCAGGATTTCCCTTAATTAAACTTCTGAGAAGTGAGTAAACCCTTAATAACCATTTGAGTTATCAAGATCATCTTTTCTGATGAGCATTTGTGGGACAGGGACTCTATAGTAGTAATGATCACCACTGCTGAGTGGCATGTCCATCCAATTTGGGTGGTGAAACCTTCTGAAATTTTTCAAAGCAGCAGTGTTGGAAGGAATTCACTATGATCATCATATTTCAAGGTTGGAAGCAGGAATTACTGAACTCTTACCTGTAGGAAGCCATATTGACCTAAACAAGAGAATTCCACAATGTAAAAATTCTCTGATCTTAAATCAGGAATGGGAATAAAAGAGTAAAGAAAGAATAGTTTATTCTGCTTTGTCCACCTTAACCACTATATAGACTTCTTCATTATTGTTATTTCTATTTTCTTCATTTCTTACAGGTGCAGTTCTAAATTGTAAACGTGGCTATCTTTTTAAAATTTTCTGATTAATTACCCCATATCTCAATATCTCTTCTCTACCATCTACACCAGCACATTCCCTCTCTCCACCCCCTGCCCAAGTTCCAATCCAAACCTCACTACAGAAAACTAAATTAGAAATTAAATTGGATAAAAAACGTGTAAATATCTCCCAGAATACAGAAAAGAAAGAGAAAGTTAAAAAAAGATGTGAGATACTGAAGTCAGAATCAGAAAGAGCTTATTTTAATTGTGTTCCTGAAGAAGAGACTAAAACAAAAAAAGACATGAGCAATGACTAGTTTAAAGAAATGAGATAAAAATGAATCTTTAAATAAATCAATAAGGGCTACCGATTTTCACGAAAATTGAAAGAGTGATGCAAATTCTAAGAATCTTCTTCTTCCAGTAGTTATGCATATAAAAAGGAACAGAGATGCTGATAATTTTAACATAGTTCCTAATGCTTTGCCTGCTTCTCAGAAGCTATGATTAAGGCAAATTCTGAGAAACTCATGAATACTTCCAAATTGGAAGAGAAGTTTTAACAAAGACACACCAAGCAGATTTTCTTTTTCGTGTTGAAAAAACTTGAGGGAGATGGAGGAGAAAGTAAAAGTGGCAAGTGTGGAGAAACTAGTGAAAAGGAGAAATCAAACAATCCAAGACAAGTTTTGATGAGTGATATGTTACAGTGTTTATAAATGATTTAGTAAATTACACCAATTCCTTATTTAGAGTGAAGTGACTTTGAAATAAATGACCATACAAAAAGCACAGGACTCGCTACATAACCCAGTAAGTATCAAGTCTACATAAAAGTGACAAAACAAACAAACAAAAAAACCCACCATCAACCCATAGATATCCCATATGGTGGAAAAGGAGTAATGGAGCATTCATCCATAGTATTTTAGAGCAAATGACTGTAAACAGAATTATCCAAATTTAATATAACCAATAAAAAATATTAAATTATAAAAATACATTAAATACTCTAATAAGATCTCATGGCAATAATAATAGAAATAATGTTCTGAGACCCTTACTGAGTGCAGAATCAGAACTGTAAGATCATGTGGTCTTGTGGTTGTGCTCTTAAAAGCCAGTAAGTAGGCTATAATTTGTCAATGTCAGCAATAGGAATTTCATATGTAACTGAAGGATATTTTACACACTCAAGCTGTGTCCAGAAAGAAAACAGACAGGCAGACACAGGCTTGAAAGAATGGTGGACACTCTCCTGGTTGTTTTAATGGGGTTGACTGAGAACTACAGGCTCAGACTCTTCTTCCTTGTTTTACATTTAAATGTCTAAGGGGCAGTGAGATTTCCCAGTGCAGTGAGTGACTTGAGAGGCAGCTGGATGACATGAATGAAAAGAAAAACAAAAAAAAACATAGGAGGAAGGCAAGACTATTAAAAGGAATTCAAAAGGGATTAGCATTCTATATTGTGTTGCCTTCTTTTTCCATAGGGAAGACTGACCATACTGTACATATTCAAAAACTGTGATTTAAACATATGCATGGACACTCACATGCACATATACACACAATCTTTAAGAACAATGTTATTATTTTAAAAACTTATTTAGACAATAATATCTGAGGTAAAGAAAAATATTTCTAAATTTCAATATATAATAGTTTTATTTTTCATGTTCTGTAACACTAAAGTAAATTAATTACTCTATCTAGCTCTACTTGTATGAATTTTTTCTAATTTCCATTTCTACTTTATTTTTATCTGCAGAGAGAGATGAGATCAACATCGTGAAGTAATAACCATGTTCTTTATGTAAATAATTTGAAATAAGAAATTCAAAGAAACACATAAATAACAAATGGCAGTAGAGTCCTTGATTATATTAATTAGCAATCCAATTATTACAGGATAAATATTTTTCTCATACTATTAAACCTACATTTAAATACGATTTATCTTGTATATGAAAAATGTATAATATGTTTAAGAATATTTTATTTTACTAATGTTTAACCATAACCCCATATCTATGATCCTATAGCAGCCAATATGACTAAAGGCCTTTCTATTTTACATATCAGCTATTTAAAGTAAAATATGTATTCTCACCATCTTAACCATAACAGAAAGGCAAAAATGCAAGTAGTCACTTTCAATATATAATGAAAATCTAGCTAAATTACTCATCAAGAGCAGTGCTAAAAGTTGTAGTGACAAAAACAATGCATCTACATCTTTCAAGGAAATTTCCATCTAATTTTGGAGCTAGAACAAATGTGTGAATCATGTAGGGAATCATCATTAATCTGAAGGGTTCTTACTCCAAATACAACTGAAATTGCATTGGTTAAGTGGTTAATACCCTAATTCTAAAATCAACAAGAAAAATAGAAATCTCCTGATATTTTCTGAAAACAATCACACTGCAATCTTGTGAAATATCCTGAATTTTCTTTTTCTTGGAGTGTTCTTGAATCATAAATGTTTAAGAATGGCAGCAGGCAAATCTATTCTAAATAGGACAGCAAGGGGGAATACTGGTTACTGTTCATTTGATCCTGGTGTCTTGGTTAAACAAAACTTTCGTCTTAATAACTTGCCATCTTCTTATTGAAGAATATAAATACATTGGGATTAATTTTGTGGTGCCCCAACATAATTTTGCTTGAATTGGGATTCAGAAAAAAAACTTTTTTAGAAAACCAGATTGTATTGTTTTTCTTTTTTTAACGTATAAACAAGTACTTCATAGAAACTGAGCAGATAGTGAGCACTCATTGCTTGGGCGCCAAATAGAATACAAATACATAAATCATCATTCTTATATGAGGCTGCCTCATTTAACTGAACATACTATACTAGTATACCCAAAATAATATTAAACAGTGTATTACTATTCATGATTTAATCTGATCTTCACTCTACCATAAGACTTATTCAGATACAAGAGGGGAAGAGTTAGCACAGCCAGTGTGGTGAGCAAGCCATTCTAGAGTATTTGAGATAAGATTTGAGCAGGTCTTAACAAATGGTAAGATTCTTAGACATGAAGATGAGACTCTAGGAAATTCAGAGTGAAGGAAACCACACTTATAACCCTCTGAAGGAAGAATAGGCATGCTGACCTTGTAGGGTGGTGACAACATGAGTTCAACAAATTATATTCCAAATATAAGGAGTATGGTGCTTAAGAAAAGTTTATAATGAAGTGGTGTTGGAGGAGAGAAGTATACAGTATATAGTGAGATCATTGTAGTTAAACGAGATATGTAACAGAAAGATTTAGTGATATATATTTTGTTGCAATAAATGTATTCATAAATCTGGAATAAAAGTAAGAGACATTATTTCTGTATTGAGGCATGTTTTTAGTCTTTTCAAGTTATGCTACTCTGTCATACAATAATTCAAAATACATTAGTGTTAATGGTTGTTGTTTTGACCCAAACAAGTCAAAGGGATATTTTTTTTAAATTAAAAGTCATTCAGAGTCATGTCTTTCAGTGAATTTATGCACAAGCACTAAGTGGATAAGAAAATGAAGTGCTGGATCAAAGCATTGACAGAGAAGAGGCCACCTATTTTTTGACATAATTGTACAAACCCATGGTACAATCTACCTTCCAGTATTTCAATATAAATTTATTTAATGCATTTTGATCTTTAAAGACTCCTGGAAGCCATATTTAATTTAAATGAAAATTAAATGTGTGGTTGGTCCACATGTGTAAGCTAAAAATAATTTTACTTGTGTGTGTGTGTGTACGTATTGTATGTCAATCCTTGACATTCTGTTTGTCTTGTCTATATTCTGTTTTGAGAACTCATTCATTTTCATGACTTTGTTCATGACCTCTTTGCTGGTAATCTAAAATATCTTATGTGTTGCTCCTAAAGAATGTTTTTAGGACCTTTGTTTTCTGTTTTTGTTTGTTTGTTTGTAGAACTTATTTTTTTGGTGAGGGGGAAGTAGATTTTTTTTCTAAGTAGAATATTGCATGGGAGCCAATAAATTTCCATAACTCTCCTCTCAGTTCCTACTGTTTCTTTATTATTACCTTATTTTCAAGTTTCCACAAGATTTTTATCTTGGAGTCATCTGTCCTTTTTTTATAGGTGAGTTGCAGGATTATATCTGGATGCACTCACCTGACTAATTTCTCTGTTCTCTCACTGATTCTCTTAAGAGTATTCTCTGTGTACATTAAAAATAATAATAATAGGCCGGGCGCGGTGGCTCAAGCCTGTAATCCCAACACTTTGGGAGGCCGAAATGGGCGGATCACGCGGTCAGGAGATCGAGACCATCTTGGCTAACACGGTGAAACCCAGTCTCTACTAAAAAAAAAAATACAAAAAAACTAGCTGGGCATGGTGGCGGGTGCCTGTAGTCCCAGCGACTTGGGAAGTTGAGGCAGGAGAAAGGCGTAAACCCGACAGGCGGAGCTTGCAGTGAGCTGAGATCCGGCCACTGCACTCCAGCCGGGGCGACAGAGTAAGACTATGTCTCAAAAAAAAAAAAAAAAACAAACAAACAAAAAAAAGATAATAATAATAATAATAAAACAAAAGGCTGGGCATGGTGACACCTGTAATCTCAGAACTTTGGAGGACACAGGCAGGAGGAATACTTGAGCCCATAAGTTAGAGACCAGCCTAGGCAACATAGTGAGATCCCATCTCTATAAAAAATAAAAATAAAAAATTAACTTGGCACAGAGGTGCATGTCGTAATCCCAGACACTCAGGAGACTAAGGTGGGAGGTTCACTTGAGCCTGGAAGCTCGATGCTACAGTGAGCCATGATTGTGCTAGTGCACTCAAGCCTAGGTGACAAAATGAGATCCTGTCTATAAATAAATAAATAAATAAATAAATAAGTTAATTAATAAAAGATTAAGAAAAAGAGAAAACCCTCAAAGAAACCTCTTATGTGAGTGCAGGTAAAGACTATCTGGATAGCAAAGAGTCAATGGCAATGGGAAGAGGAGCAGAAAAGAGGGGGGATATGAGAGGGTATTTGAATGGGTTAAAAAATATAGACAAGATACATCAAAGATTGAACGGTAAAGAGCATTTGATATAAAGACTAGAAATAATAAAAGAGACTCAGAATATAGATCCTCCAATAACAAATTGCTTGTGGACAGCCCACTATCCATCAGCTAAGATATTTAAAAGTCTCTCTGATCAGATATCTTGGAACTTCAACATCTGTATAGTGAGGGAGATATGAAAGGACATTTCTGATGTCTAAACAAGGTGATAATGTCCAGAAGCAGGTGCTAATCTCCTCATAAACAAGAACGACTATGGTAATACCACCACCGTTGCACAGTTACTAGAAAAACTGTACCACAGTCTTTCCTTCAGATGTCTTTAGTTTTTAGCTAACCAGTTTTTAAATTTACAAATCTATTCTGTGTATGTAGTCATGTCACAGAAACAGACACAACTTTCAATTTATTTTTCTTCTTTGAACAATTGGCAATAACCTGCTAGTATTAGATAGAAAACCTAACACATATGATAACATTTAAGGTTTTCAACATTGTGACTTCACTTATTTTCAGTATTTAACAAAGTGAGTTAGTTCATTTTAGCCTAGCAATTTCCCTCAAAAACCTACTACCTCCATATTAATTTTACATATCATGCCAATTCATTGGAAATCAGAGGTATTGACATACCTATACATTCTCTAGACTCTTAGCCAATGTAAAAGGTTCAGTTCCCATGAGATCTGCAATCAAATAAACTATAATTACCTTACACAATTTAGAATTTAATTATGTACTTTATGTTTATTGCTCATTATTTTTCTGTACATGAGTCTACACTAGATCCTTCCAATTCCCATTAAAAAATTCCTAGTATAAGTTTTCCAAACTTTAATTTTATCACTAAACAAATATGTACTGAAGGCTTGCCATGTGTCAGGTGTTATTCAATGTCCTAGAAATATAGGGAATGAGCAAATCACAATCCCTACCTTCAATGGACTCATCCTCCAGTGATAACATTAGATACCCATTCCTTCCCCAGCCTTATCAGTGTCAAGCTGTTGAATATTGCTGAATAAGTTCACAAAATATTAATTTTTTTATTACTAGGCTTAACTCACCCATATCTAAGCCTGCAAATCATACTCATTCTTTAAACACATCTTAAGTGACACATTTTTACAAAACATCTTCTGATATTTCTCTATGAGATGCAATACATGCTGCTCTACACCAAATATTGTCTCATTATATTCTCTGATAAAATTATTACTTTTATATTTAATTTTCCCTCTCCCATTTTGACTGTATTTCAAAGTATTGATGTCATACTGATCTTCGCATTTCCTTTGTACCCAAGCCTCATGTCTTACAGAACTTAGATGACTCAATATACGTTTTACCATTGATTTTGTTCTTTATTAATTTTATCCAACAAACATTTTCTTAGGTCTGTGTCAGATGTTGTGGAAAAATTTATACTTCCTTGATGTCAATGTTAATATAATCTGTAATTGAAAATCAAATAACTTATTCATGTCCTAAGTACTATAATAAAGCATGAGAAATATAGGGAGGAGGATTCTTTATTCAGAAGTCAATCTGTTTCACGAGATCTTTGTGGATACACAATCATGACATACCTTTATACTTACTTATATTTACTTCAAATGTTGCATATTTGATTTTTGTTCACAATATTCAGATTGTTTTTTGAATTTACTAAAGATAACTGGTTTGCCGTTTAAGTTAAAGTTGGCCAACATAGTTTGACCACTATTATCTACTTCTTTAATTCTTTATGAGAACAAAATTCTGCAGTGTGGCACATACAAACGAATGATAAAATTAATGCATATTCTTATAAAGAACAGCTCATGATAGAGCATTTTCAGAAAAAAGTAATGCCAGTAATGTCAATTGGTGGTGGAGAAAAATTCAGAGATACTGGAGATATTTTCCTCTATCATCCTGAAGCACCATGACTCTCACCACAAAATTAATGTCCTTCCCCACCCTCCCCACTTTTCTCTTGGAAAAAAAGATAGAAATATACAATATAGCTGTAAAATAATTGTTCTCCAGGAGGATTCATCAAAACATGTGTGAAACTTTCCCAGACATGTAAGTTTCATTGCATCAAATGGTATATTTAATGTTTGCAAAGTACTTCAGTGAAATTCTTGTTCACAAATTCTGCCAGCCTCTGTTTAATATTACTAAGCACACAGAGGGATTTGCTCATTGTAGCTTTCTCAAATTAAGCAAAACAGATTTTTATTGTGCTCAATTATAAATAGTCATTTTCACTTCTGCCATAAAACGGCTTGTGAAATACAGTCTGACCTCCTTGGAAGGATACCTGCTTGTGAGGAAAATTGTATCTAGCAGCCCAAAAGAGGAGCTTCAAAGCTCCTCAGACATACAAAAAAATGAAAGAAATCGCACAAATATTTCACAAATCCCACGTGGTGATATCTGAATGGTGTGTACTATTGTTTTAAATATAGATTAAAAAGGTAATAAAAATCTCTTTTACCTGGCCTGTAAGGCTCTGGGTAATGAAAATTTCATCTTCATTACACATTTTGTAGAAACTGACATTGGGCTTGATCTAAAGGAGGGACTCAACCCTAATTTTGGCAAGTACATAATTAAAAATAAGGTTATGAAAAGGTAGAGAATAATTTACATTAAATGATATAGATCTGAGAAAATTTCCAGACTGCTGACTGCATTGGAGTTGCAAGCTCAGCAACATTTCATAATAAGTAGCTCCCACAGCACACAAATTGAATCACTTTACAAAAGGCAGATGAGGAATTTGAAATCACTTTGGATTTGACATTTTTGTGGAAATTTAATTGAAAAAGTTATAGAAGTGAAAATAATGCGAGGAAGCAGTGCATAAATTATGGCATCTCTTTCGCACAGTTTTATCACATGGCCTCATCGCCTTCCTAAAACATCACTGATTTCCCAGACACTTATATGAGTAGCGTAATATAGATCACATCTCAATACATTATTAATTTAAAGTAATGAGGTTGAAAGCAAAAAGAAATGACTCTTTTAAAATTACATATTCGTCTATATTCAATGTTGTTCTTGTTAGTAAAAACATGACAGCTTGCAGCATTTTTTTAATCTCATTTACGTTTTAGACAGTCTCATGCTTCAGTTGAATATCTAAGATTAATTAGAAATTGTTTAGAAAATTACATGAAGGAACAAAATGTTATCTGATAAATATTCATCAAAAGTATCAGGCTCTATTGTATTTAAACTTGAATAAGCTAGTCCATTATTAGTATGGTTGAAATATTTAATACTTTTTAATTCTTGGTACACAGCAAAGATTCATTCACATATAGTAAGAGAAATAGACATCAATATAAAAAATTTGGTTACTAATAGTAATTAAAATTATCTTTGAATTAAAGTATTTTAGTAGAGCAAAATATATCCATTACATCGATTATTAATAAAATTATGCAAATACTTTGTAACTGTTGCTTAAATGTAAAGACTTCAATTCATTTGAATTAACCAGATCAGATTGTATCTTAAACTTATATATTATCCTCTGTACTTCAGATATTTTCTTATAAAAGTAACTTCTACTTTTGAAGAACTCATAGTTAACTGGGAAGAGGAAAAATAAGCAACAGATTAAAGTGTAGTCAGGAAAAAGTAGGAATAAAGAGGGGGAAATGACAAGCACCAAGGTTTGGAGAGATGCAAGTGTTCTTTAGGAGGTTTAAATAGGAAAGTATTTATGGAGAATGAGATGGGGAAATTGACTGTAGGTCACATTTTTTTTAGCATACAATTCCCCTACTTTCCAAAAAAATAAATGTTTTCCTTCTTATTTTTTAATGGAATGTCTTCTGAACCTACATTTTTTTTTCAGTTTTAGAATCTGAATTTCTGTGTTGAAGCTTCATCATAATTTCAGTTATCAGAGAAATCTAGTAGGAAATTTATTTTCTTCGGATATTGGAAATAAAAACATGGACACATTTTAATCAGTAAATAAGTGTGTTGATTGTGTTACAAAGTTGAAAAGTGGTAACCAATAGCTAAACCTTCATCTTACAAGCAATGGCTTATAAGTACTATGCAGGGTTACTATTTAAATAAGAGTATTTTACACATTAGCTGAAGAAAGATACCATAAAGTAACAGGTGCTCATCAATACTGGCACTTTGAATGCCCTGATGCTTCTTGCACGTTTAAGAAAAAAGGAGGAGAATCTTGAAAAAAAGTCACTTTTCTAAAAGAGTCACTAAAAACTATAAGATAAAGGCATAAATATATGGCCCAATGCTTTAAAGTTTCAACTTGACTTCTGTTCAATAGAAATAATTATACAAGGCCAGTAAATATTTAAGAAAGAACAACATTATCTAAAGGAGAGTCAGTGAAAACTATAAGATAAAGGAATAAACATACGGCCAATGCATTAAACTTTCAACCTGAGTTTTGTTCAATAGAAAAAACTGTCTAAGGCCGGTAAATACTTTAAGAAAGAATAGTAGGAAAAGATAGAGATGGTAGATAGATAAAATAATTAATAAAGCAAATAACACTTTATAGAAAATTTTATGCCTCTCATAGCATTAATTGATTTTAAAAAGTTACACAATATCATAACTGAGAAAATAACATATCTTAATTGCATCTTGTGAACTCTCAGTCAAGTGGTGTGGCATGGCCATTTTTAACCCAAATCTGTACTTTTCCTAATTTTATAGATTTAAAACACATATTCTAAGCCATTTTTACACAGAGTTTCAATTTTAAATCAGTGGATATTTATCATTGTTTTTTAGTAATATATTTTTATTTCAGTGTCACTGCCTCTCAACTTAGAAATGATATTTATTTTACCTTTCAGTATTTGTGTTATTTCAGTTTTTGGCACAGCTTAATTTTTATTCATTTCAGCACAGAAATATTCCTTTTATATGTAAGGTAAAAAGCAAGATCTTACAGGTTATAAATAGAAGTTTTCATGCTTTTGTACTGTTTTCATTCATTGTGAATCTGTCTTGTTATTCAATAGTTTATTTAACAAGTAACTGAACACTTACTACATGCTAAGTCATGCTTCTCTAATTGCCGGAAAACAGCCTAAGATAGAGAGACCATTTCTGCACTCACTCACTCAAATTTCCTCACTCTTAGAGTGACTTTCCAGGGTGAGTACAAATGATCAGAATAAATTTTCAAATGAAACTCTTAGTCTTGTGGTCACAAAGTCCTACATTTTTTTATGTTGTTTATATCTTCAAAGGACCCAAGTTGTTGTTCAGCTTGTGAATTGCAAAATAAGTTCTAATATAGCACTAAAAATAATGGCTTTTATATGCAATAGGGGCATTGCGTTATTGGGCTTATTTGTATGTGTCACTTTCCTGAACACAGTATGCAACGAACACTTCAGTCACACAGACTGCATCTTCATACAACATGAAAGCTTAAATATTTCCTTCTCAGAAATGCAGTGAGGAAACAGACTGTTGAGCTACATCTCTTTTTCAGAAAAAAAAAAAAAAAAGGAACATCTTAGTTTTTCATGATTATGGGGGGGCTGCATTCACGAAAAAAATAAAGATTATGGTAACTCCTCTTATAATTTAATAGCCTCATGGAGAAAAGTGCAGGACTGGGAAAAAACATGAATAGAGAACTCTTTCATTCTTTTATGTATTAATTTATTGAACACATAACTACTTATTGGCAGCTATGTGGCAGGTAATACCGTAGATAATAAAATAACATCTTGACCAAAACAGACAAATAGACGTGGTGACTGTACAAGTTAGTTAACTTATAAAATAGTGTTTTCATAATTTAAAAATCTATTTGAATTAAATTTTCCCAAACTTACTATATTGAATAAAGAAAATATTAATGACATTCTTGTATCTTAAATAATAAGAAGAATTGTATAACTATTGTGCGTCTAGCAGAAAAGCTGCTGACATGCTGACATTCCTGGCAATTTTGTAAAATTCAGGTAAGACTATTTTGCATTGAAACAGAGTTTTAAAAACTCTACCGCTCTCTTTGATTTTTAGTTGGAAATTTCAATGGTCTTTTGCATGTATATTTTGTAGTCATTGATCTGTTTTCCAATATTGTTACACATATGTTTACCTGGAAGTATGGGAAACAAAATATTTAGATAGATTTTATGTAGTCTATTCAGTTTGGTATAATCGAAGGGGAACACTATGTCCATTTGAAAATATTTATCAACAGTATTCTCCAATGCATGGGATGTATTGTTTAACCCATATAGAAAAAAAAATATGACAGTTATTCGTGAGCTTTCAGGTTTAGAAGTCCTGGGTTTGATTCTCAGTTTAGCTGCTTGCAAGATATGAGATTTTGGCCAACTTCATTAAACATTATGGGTTAACAACCTTAATGAGATTGATAATTGTATCTAATTAGATGTTCTAATATAATAACAAAGTACCTTGTATATTAAATATCCAATACATTTCAGTAATCACTGTTAACATTCTCTATGATAAATTTAGGTAAAAGTGCATCAAAACAAAGCAAAACACTATCCTATCAGCCTGTGTCCTATGAGATTTTTTAATATAATAATGAAGTACCTTATGTATATAAAATGTCCAATATAGTTCAGTAATTATTATTAACATTCTTTGTGATAAACTTAGTTAAAAGTGCACCAAAAGAAAGCAAGACACTGTCCTATGGGCTTTATTTCTCTGTATTTATTCCAATGCTATATTGGCATATCCTCTACATTGAGGATATATCCTCTACTTTATGTTTTTATTTTTCTCCTTAAAATCCCTTCTTATCTCTTTTATATATTGCCAAAAGGAATAACTGACGGTTCCTGTGTAGGCAGTCTGAAAATCCTACAGTACCCAAAGTCAATTCAAGTTTTCAAGGACTTTTCATATTGCAAATTCATGATGCAAATTCAAGAACTTCTCATACTGCAAATTTCTTCAGCTTATCGTGATAATAATTAATATTTGTAGTACTGTCAACATTGAATGCATTGGTTATCAGTAATGTTTCTAATAATAGTATGAAGTGCTTTTCCATAATTTTGCTTTATAATTTTCACTATAAGAAAGGCTGCATCACTAGAATTTCATGCCATGTAACTACTGCTAATTGTGTACAATATCCCACACATTTATGGTGATCATACATCTTACTTTGCTTGAAATCCTCTGGATTTACACCTTTTTCCTACTGGCATAGTCTCAATTCCCAACACTGTGATTCTTGGTCACCTTTCATATATTGAATAATGCAATTATTATACTGATATATTAAAAATACAAACAGAACTATTTAAGAAATAACTAACTTCCTTACAGCTCAATTGCATTATGTGGCAAGTAATATCCAGTGGAAATGTTATTATAACATAAAGAAATATAGTCTTTAATGTAGAAGCATTTAAAGTCAGATAATTAGATTCATGAAACTTTTGTTATGACTGCATTAATGCTTTTTTAATATAGTAAACAGTAGCAATACTATTCTTCATTTTTATTAGTTTGTTTTAAAATATTTATTATTTAAATAATTTAATCCATCTATTTGTACCAGGTATAAAATTATACAAAAAAGTATAAATTAAAAGTAAATCTTTCTTATTCCTGAATTCCAGTTGCCCTGTTTCCCTCTCCAGTCTTAAGCACTTCTTACCAGTTTCTACTCCTTTCATTTCAAGTTTGAGACTATTGTCTGACTTTCATTTTAACTGGAAACAAAATCATAGATTTTTACAGCATACAGAAACCATAACAATCACTGACCACAACTCTCATCATCTGCCAAAGAGCATAGTCATAAAAATGTTAAATGAGTTGCCCAAAGTCAGATAGTGACAGAGCTCAGAATTTTCCTGGAAATGTATTCAATTGTTTCTCACACTTGAGTGTGATCATTTGTTAGTAATAAGAGAAATTTAAGCACGTGAACATACAGCCAGAATACTTGGACTCCAGTGCTCATTTGGTTTCTCATTATGTTTCTAGCCTTGGGGAAATAGACTATTGCTTCACTCAGCCTGCTTCAGAGATATATTTATACCAATAGAGAGGGTGGATCAAATAAAAAAAAAAATGTGAGGATAGCGTAAAAGATAAGAATTTATAAAAAATAAAATGTCACAAAGTCACAGTAAAAATAGGCAGTGACTTTATCAACATAATCAATAGGATTTTAAAATTATATGAAGCTGGGTGTGGTAGCTTATGCCTGTAATCTCAGCACTTTGGGAGGCTGATGGAAGCAGATACCTTGAGTTCAGGAGTTCAAGACCAGCCTGGGAAACATGACAAAACCCCATGTCTAAAAAAAAAAATTAGCCAGGCATGGCGGCGTATGCCTGTAGTCCCAGCTACTCACTAGGGAGGCTGAGGTGGGAGGATCGCTTTAACCCGGGAGGCAGAGGTTGCGGTGAGCCGAGATTGCACCACTGCACTTCAGCCTGGGCCACAGAGTGAGACCCTGTTTCAAAAGAATTAATAATAACAATAATAATAAGCATATGAAAGATAACAAATATCCTAAGGTCAAGTCCTTAGTGGCTCATCACAAATGATATTTAGACTGTTTAATTATAGCAATTTAACAAATCCCTGTCATCAAAATCAAAAGTGACTATGGATACATAAACCTTAATAGAAAGAGCATCACAGTAAACTCAGACTGATAAATAATGAAATTTGACATGCAGGAGCAAAGGCTGAAATTGAACTTTATAAACTTTATAAACAGAAAGACTGTTTATAAATGTTTGTTGACATTGTTTAAATGTAGGCAACCAAGTTGGTGAGACACAAGGAACCTTATCTCTAAACGTACATGACAAGAACCTAGCATTCAAATAGCATTCACCAAAGGGCACTATAATCCTATTATATGTGGCTGACAAATTTCAAACCTTCCAGAGCCTGTAACCTACAAGATTAAAAACATCTTTCAACATGAGTTTTTTATTCAAGATCTCACTTTTGACTGTCAGCCTAATTGCAAACTACTATTGAAGTTCATATGATAGATATCTTCTTAGCACAAAGTAGTGCTCTGAAGGTCTAGAAGGGGTTCAAGTCTCAATTTCATAGCATTTCATTTCCAATTCCACTTGTATAAAAGCATGCTAACCCAGCACCGACAGAAGCAGGGCTACATCAAGACAGTACATGAGTAGGATTCAAATAAACCCTCTGACAGGAGAAATCACTCTCTTGTTCAAAGTATTTGTGGAAAATATTTGAATTCAACATTAACATAAGGGACAAAGATGTCTTTGTTAAGAGAAGAGAAATGCTGCAATCACATGCATGTATATTCATAGAAACTATGTTGAGTATCCTATAAATGCTGGGATCTAACATGGTGAGGCAATAGACTTGATCTCATTGACTTGGAATTGTTTGAATTTGAATTCTGGCTGACTTATTTGCTTTTCGGTTATTTGACAGATTTCTAGTTACTCTGAGCCCCAGTTTCTTTATGTGCAAGTACAGGTCATAATGGTACAAGCTCCTCAGAGAGTTGATGACAGCTAATTAAGAGAACACATGCAAAGTGTCCAGCACACTGTTAGTGTTCAGAGAATGTTAACTATTATCATGAAAATGTTCAACAATTTCAAATAATGAAAGAATCATTGCTTCTCTTCAGAAGGTATTTGTTTCTTAATTTACCTAGATGTATTTTATTTCTTTAATAGCCATTAGAGGAAAGCAAAGAAAACTAAAAACCATGAGCAGAGAGGGGAATAATAAGTATTTTTTTAACTTTTATTTTAAAGTCAAAGGTACATGTGCAGGTTTGTTATATAGGTAAACTTATATTATGGGGGTTTGTTGTACAGATTATTTCATTCCCCAAGTATTAAGCCTAGTACTTACTCCTTATTTTTTTCTGCCCCTTTTCTCCTGTTGGAGGGTTTATTTAAATCCTACTCATGTACTGTCTTGACATAACTCCCACCCTCCACCCTCCGATAGACCCCATGCTTTTTGTTCCCCTCTATGTGTCTATGTGTTTTCATCATTTAGCTCCCACTTACAAGTGAGAATATGCGGCATGTGGTTTTCTGTTCCTGCATTAGTTTGCTAAAGATAATGGCCTTCAGCTCCATCCATGTGCCTGCAAAGGACATGATCTCATTCATTTTTATGGCTGCATAGTACTCCATGGTGTATGTGTACCATATTTTCTTTATCGAATCTATTTTTAATGGGCATTGTTTGATTCCATGTCTTTGCTATTGCGAATAATGGTGCAATGAAAATACATTTTCATGTTTCTTATGACGGAATGATTTATATTCCTTTGGGTATATACCCAGAAGTGAGATTATTGGGTCAAATAGTTTTTCTGTTTTATAGGTCTTTGAGGAATCACCACACTACTTTCTGCAATGGTTGAACTAATTTCCATTTCCACAATAGTATAAGCATTTCTTTTTCTCTGGCAGCATTTGTTATGTTTGACTTTGTAATAGCCATTCTGACTGGTGTTAGATGGCATCTCATTGTGGTTTTGAATGGCATTTCTCCAGTGATCAGTGATGTTGAGCCTTTTTTCATATGTTTGTTAGTCACATATATGGTTTCATTTGAAAAGTATCTGTTCATATCATTTGCCCAATATTTAATGGGGTTATTTGTTTTCTTCCTGTAATTTGTTTAAGTTCCTAATAGATGTTTGAAATTACACCTTTGTTGGATGCATAGTTTGCAAAACTTTTCTCCCATTCTGCAGGTTGTCTGTTTATGTTGTTGAGAGATTCTTTTGCTTTGCAGAAGCTCTTAAGTTTAATTACATCCCATTTGTCAATTTTTGCTTTTGCTTCAACTGCTTTTGACATCTTCATCATGAAGTCTTTGCCCATTCCTGTGTCCAGAATGGTATTGTTTAGGTTGTCTTCCGGAGTTTTATAGTTGTGGGTTTTACATTTCAGTCTTTAATCCATCTTGTCAATTTTTGTATATGGTGTACGAAAGGGATCCAGTTTCAATCTTTTGCATATAGCTAGCTTGTTATCCCAGCAACACTTAGAAAAATAAATCTAATGATTAGATCAGTTAATTGGAGATGTATATAAGAAGTAGTAACTCAGTTACTCAACAAATGAGTACTTGCAGAAGAAACAAATCCTGAATATTACTCACTAGACAACAGAGCAAGCTTACATAAGAGTGCCTCTTGCTATCTGCAAGGAGAACTACACTAGCTTTTGTATATATCCATCTGCTTACCCCCAGTGAACATTCTGAAACAATATGATATTCTTCTTGCTTGAAAACAGGCTAAGGCTGGGTGTGGTGGCTTACACCTGTAATCCCAGCACTTTGGGAGGTTGAAGCAGGTGGATACCTTGAGTCCAGGATTTCGGGACCAATCTGGACATGTTGAAACTGCATCTCTACAAAAAGTACAAAAATTAGCCAGGTGCAGTGGCAAGCTCCTGTAGTCCCAGCTACTCAGGAGGCTTAGACAGGAGAATCACTTGAACCCAAACCTGGGAGGCGGAGGTTGCAGTGAGCCAAGTTCCTGCCACTGCTTTCCAGCCTGGGTGACAGAATGAGCCCTTGTCTCAAAAAAATAAAAAAGAAAAGAAGAAAGAAAAAAAAGGGAGGGTGGCTCAGAAATAAAATATAGACTGGCAAATCTATGTTTTGTTTTGATAATGTTCAATGTAAAGAAAACCATTTCTAACTTAAAGATAAGTAAAATAGTATAATTTGAAGATGTACCTTTCATTCATAACCAAATAGATTCATCAGTGCCCTTTTACATTTATTCCCATCTCCATTGTCACAATGCTAACCCAAGGCACCACCATGCAAAACCTTCCTAAATGATTCTACTTTAGTTGACTTACCATCTAAATTCCACATATGGGTCAAAGCATTAATTTAGCAACTTAAATCTCATGATGTGATTCCTCTGCTTAAAGACCCTCTATTAACTTTCCACTGTAATCAGAAAAGAGAAAAATAAATAATCAACAACACTAAACATTCAAGCTAGTTAATATTAAAGCCTCGTAGTTATCAATCCTTTCCCATTTGTCTGATTTCATCTCAAAATACTCTCCCTCTAGTTTATTATACTCCATCATGATCATTACCATCCAGCCAAATAAGTCTTTTATACTTCAGAATACCTTGTAAGCTTTTCTACTTTTTACTAAAATCCTCTTTTAATGAAAATCTACTTCTCAAAATTTTCATTATCGAGTCACCATTTACTTGCAATTTAAGTAGGTGCTCCTCACAGAAATTTTCAACTTCAAAATCTAAGTTTCCATTCTCTCTCTCCAACTCAATAAGACTCTGTTTGCTTCTTCATTGTTTTTAATCACTATTATTATTATTATTATTATTATTATTATTATTATTATTTTGAGATGGAGTCTGGCTGTCTCATCCAGGCTGGAGTGTAATGACACGATCTTGGCTCACTGCAACCTCCACCTCCCAGGTTCAAGCGACTCTCCTGCCTCAGCCTCCCGAGTCGCTAGGTTTACAGGTGCACGCCGCCATGTCCAGCTAATTTTTTTGTATTTTAATAGAAACAGGGTTTCACTATGCTGCACAGGCTGGTCTCAAACTCCTGACCTCAGGCAATCCATCCGCCTCAGCCTCCCAAAGTGCTAGGATTACAGGCATGAGTCACCACACCCTGCCATTTTTATCACTATTTGAAGTTACATTTACACAATAATTTGTTTATCATTATTGTTCACCACAGCATCCCCTATATTTAATCACAATTGATTAGTAAGTTTCAATTAATATATTATTGAATGAATGAATAAATGAATGAATGATCAAATAGGTCTGAGGAAATGAACAAAAGATAAATAGATTTTATATTATTGGCTACCCTGTGCTATCATAAGACAAGAGACTACATTGTAGAGACTCCTGGGTCCAATCAAAATCTCAGATAACTTTCTATTATTGCTTCTTCTGATTTCTCATTTGGTCTTTAATCTTTTCAGCTATTTCTTTCCTTTAGTGGTTGCAATTTTTTTTCCCTTGATATCTGTATTTTGGTATTTCATGCAATTTTTAAGAACAAAACATAAAATAAAATCTAAAGAAACAAACAAAAATACCCTGATGCTTTTTTTCCTGTGATACTACTATTTGGGGATAAATGTGAATTTTGTCATTATTTTTATTTCCATTTTTCAAGTTATTAATAAGGTTGAACAATTTTTCTTATGTTTCTCAGGAATTTGTTTTTACTCAAGAAGCAATTTGAGCCCTGATTTCCTTTCCTGGTTCCCTGACAGCACACCCTACAAGTTGCTGTGGGAAGCTTGAAGACTGAAGTATAGAAAGTATGGTTGCAGGGTTTTCAGACCTGAGGCCCAATCTTTCCTTCCTAACCTCTTCCCCTATTCTGAATGCTAGAATTGCTTTCTTTTCCTCTCCCTTTTCTCCATGATATAAGCCATTGACTTAAAACCTTGTCCTATCAACTTAGACTACTTTACTTTATCTTTCTCCTTTTCAATCCTCCTACAGGAGATATTCAAGCCAAAAGAACTCAAGTCGCATGCACTAGATTCTACTTATCCTTCCTCATCGTATTGTTATACTTGTTTATTTTTATTTGCATTCCATTTTTTAAATGATCTTTCAGTTGTTAACGTTTACAAATTTTAAGCTTATTATCAATTAATGCTTGTCCTTTATATTTTAAGGCTCATATTACTAGGTTTTAAATGTTTTGTTTTATTAACTTGGGTCTTATATTTTCTTTATCTTAACTACATCTTCTTTTTAATCGTTTGCATTCTATACATTTTATAATATTTTAACTCAAGTGTATTAACAATTATGAAAGGGATTTAAAAAGATGCCAGATACAAAATAAAAGCTACATATTCATTCAAATGCATCAATGTGTAATTGTGTTCTTTAAGCAATAATTATCTTCAATTATATTTTGTTCTGCATATTTTATTTATTTTATTTTATTTTATTTTATTTTATTTTATTTTATTTTGAGACAGGGTCTTTCTCTGTTTCCCTGGCTGGAGTGCAGTGGCAAAATCACAACATGCTGTAACCTCCACATCCTGAGCTCAAGTGATCTTCGCACCTCAGCCTCCAGAATAGCTGAGACAATAGGTGCACCCACAAAGCCTGATTAATTTTTGTACTTTTTGTAGAGATGGGATTTTGCCATGTTGCTCAGGTTGTTCTCAAACTCCTGAGTTGAAGCGATCCACCTGTCTCGGCCTCCCAAAGTGCTGGGATGACAGGCTTGAGCCACCACACCCGGGTCTATTTAGACTATTTTAAATTGCAAACATCCACTTATCACTCTCCCTTCTTTATTCTAATGTGTACTGTGTAGAATATTACAACACACAGAAACACATACAACTGAAATTAATACACATAATGTATTTTTTTATCCCTTTGTTATGTATGTATATAAATTTCAAATTCATACTAATTTTATGGGCAGGTCTGAAAATGGAAATATTCTCTCCTATATCATATTGCATCGTGTGTGTTCTAGAAAGGTCTATGTAGAGGTTAGTATTCATTTTGGAAAGCATGCTATCAGTGTTCATTATTCTGCCTATTGGATGGATTGAACTTCACAAAACCCTGTCTTTCACTTATACCAGTTAGATATAAGATTAAATTTTGATAAATGTTTGATTCCCAGAGCAGTTTGTCTCTGAGAACATTTTAGTTGATGGCATGAATCACTCATTAAATCAGGTATTGAATCACATAAAACCACAAAGCAGAGAAGTTTCCAAAGGTAATTAAATCATGGTCCCTGAAATCACGTTCTAGACCTGGAGCTAATTACTGCTTTCTGTGACTACTGCTGCAGCATGGTCACTGGAGCATAGGAATAAAGTCAATACTGGATTTACCCAAAGTTAGATGGCTTTTAAGAGTTAATATGTGGAAAGTTCTGAAATGTGTGGCTGAAGGCCATGTGACTATATAAAAAAAGGAGGCCACAGTACTTTAAAAACCTTCCTATCAACCCATAAAAATATGAAGTGACTGATTACTACAAATGTTGTCATCATATATATATATATAATGCCCACTTTATGTCCACTGTCTATATTGCTCAAAGACAATCCACATTTCACTTTTCTATCTGCCACTATATCAACTCTATGGAGAGAATATAATAAATGCCAAGTTATTATCTAACAAATGGACAACTCAATATATGCTATTATTTGAATTTTAATCCATTATAGTTGCCTGTTAGCACCAATTATGTTAAACAAAATACGTTATTTGAGAAAGCAAGAGGTAACTCAGATGAACAACAGATAAATCAATTAAAATCTATATCTGCAAAGTCACAAAGGTTTATTCCAGTGTATGTCTCTTACAAGCTGTGTGAAGATCTTAGGAAGGCTGAATGCCTGTTTAGAGTTACACATTTTCTTGCTTATAATTCTGATACTTTCTGACATTACTGGCATGAATCTATATTTGAGAGAGATGTAATGAAGTTTAAGAACATAATGCCTGTAAAATACTTAGCAATTGAAACACAGGCACTGATAAATATTGCTGAACATACAATAAGCACCTAATAAATGTTATTTAATGATCTTGTTGAAACAATGATAACAATACTCCATGTGATTTTAAAATTATAGATGTAATTTTAAATATAACAGATGAATAGAAATCATATCATAAAACTGAGGCTAAATATCCACTTGGTAACGCAAATGTTTCTGAATGTAGTGGCATATAAAAAATTTAAAAAAAATTAGTTGAATTGGAACAGCTTATTCCTGATTACATATTTCAGCTCTACTGCAGATTGTATCACCATAGAGTTGAATGTAATAATAGAATACACATAAAATAAAGCACTAACAGTCTCATATGATTAGTGAAAATATTATGCTTTTTGAAAATTTCCTTTTCAATTTTCTCACCTATTATTGCATTAAATAGTCTCAGTTTATCAATGTGGGCAAGGAGGGGTAACCCAAGCACTGATATCATATATGAATCATTACTTTATTCAATGTGCACAAAAGTATTTATTGATATTATTAATCAAATGGCATTTTTCCTAAATTGATTTGGTTTATCACATTAGGAAGGTTTAGGTTTGACATCTGAAGGACTACATTTACTATTGTTCACTTACTATCTGCATAACCAAGCAATGCCTTAGTTTCCACAACTCTAAATTGAAAGGAAAACACAAACATATAGTTCGGGTTTATATTCAAAGACAAATGAGCTAATTTCATGAAAGGACCAACTATTATGTATAATTGATTTATGCAATATATTATAGATCACAAAATTCTAAAAAAAATAGATAATTCATATTTCCCTGAATTTCATATAAGTGCCAGCAAAAATAGGTTTAATGAATATCTTTCACAAGAAAGATGGATAATAGGGAAAGCAAAATAAAATGAGAAGAAAATTAGAAAACAATTGTTTTCAAAAACACGATTTCATATGCTAAGTAGTTTCCAATGGACTAATAGTATTTGATAGTGTGTTTGAAAAAATAAAACTAATAGTAGTTGATATAGGATAAAAAAAACAATACAATGAAGAGTGATAGCCATTTCAACAAAGGGCATACAGTTATGGAGTAACTGAACACCACATCAAAAAAAAAAAAATAAAGTGGAATCTAGGCATAGGCCTTAGACTTTCACAAAAATGAAATCAAAATTAATCATAGTCCTAAATGTAAAACGCAAAATTGCAAACTTCCTAGAAGGAAATATAGGAGAAATTCTAGATAACTTTGGGGTTGGCAATGATTTTTTAGACACAAAGCCAAAGGCAAATTGTGTTTTTTAAAATTGATGAACTGTACTATATTGATATTAAAATTTTCTGTTTTACAAAAGACAATGGAAAAGGAATGAAAATATAAGCGACAGAAAATATTTGAGGAGACATACCTAATAAAGTAATGTTATGCAAGTATACATACAAACTTTAAAAACTCAACAAAAAGTAAGCCATCCAATTTATAGAAAACAAAAAACCTTAACACCTCACCAAGGAAGATACACAGTTGTCAATGAAGTATATGAAAAGATACTCCACATCACATATCACAGAAGAAATGCAGATTACAACAACAATTAGATGCTACTATATACGTTTTGGAATGGTCAAAAACCAGAACATTGATTATGGTGGCAAGGACGTGGAGAACCAAGAACTCCCTTTCATTGCTGGTGGAAATGCAAAATGGACAGTCACTTTAGAAGACAGTTTGACAGCTTTTTACAACATTAAACAGCCTTCACAGTATGATCTAGCAATCACACTCCTTGGTATTTACCCAAAGGAATTAAAAACTTAAGTTCATAGAAAACCTGCATAAAGATGTTTATAGAACCTTTATTCATAATTACCAAAATGTGGAAGGAACCAAGATGCCCTTCAACAGATCAATGGATAAACTGTGCTACATCTAGACAATGGAATGTATTACTCAGGGCACTAAAATGAAATTAGCTACTGGCCAGGCGCGGTGGCTCACACCTGTAATCCCAGCACTTTGGGAGGCTGAGAAGGGCGATCACGAGGTCAAGAGATTGAGAACATTCTGGCCAACATGGTGAAACTCTATCTCAACTAAAAATACAAAAATTAGCTGGGCGTGGTGGTGAGTGCCTGTAGTCCCAGCTACTCAGGAGGCTGAGGAAAGAGAATCGCTTGAACTCGGGACGGTGAGCCAAGATCGTGCCACTGCACTCCAGCCTGGCAACAGAGCATGACTCATTCTAAACAAAATAAAAAAATGAAAAAAGATAAAATTAGCTACC
>NW_012114899.1:5559896-5562677 GCF_000951035.1 Colobus angolensis palliatus
GTGGTTCAGGCTGTGCGTTTGTCGGGGCAGGGATGGTCTCGATCTCCTGACCTCGTGATCTGCTCGCCTCGGCCTCCCAAAGTGCTGGGATTACAGGTGTGAGCCACCGCACCCGGCCCACATAGGATTTTTAGGGTAGTGAAACTATTTTGTATGATACCATAATGGTAGACACATGTCAATATACATTAGTCCAAAGCCATACAATGTACAGCACTGAGAATGAAACCTAAGGTAAACTGTGGACTTTGGGTGATAATGAAGTATTACTATAGACTCAACTGCGACATATTTACACTATAGTGGAGGATTTTGGTAGTGGTTCAGGCTGTGCGTTTGTCGGGGCAGGGATATATGGGAAATCTCTGTACCTTTCTCTCAATTTTGCTGTGAGTCTAAAACCGCTCTAAAAAAAAGTCTTTAAAATAATAATGGCCAATATTTTTGGACATTGTAATAAAAGATGTATGTGAATTGCCTCATTTATCCCCAAAACAACCCTATGAAATACATATCACCTTGAATCCCATCATTACGAGCTCCATATTGGCTTTACAGTACCTCAGCTTCAGAACATTTATTCAAATTGCCCAAGGGAACATTTGGTAAATTGTCAACTCAAACTTGTGTGACTCCAAAATCCATACTTCCAATCTCTATAATTTACTATGTCTCTATTTTTTGTTAACTGAAAATGTATGTATGTAGACTCTCCTAATAATTTTCTGAATAAGACTTTCTACAACTTAAAGAACCGGGACGTTTTATAAAATACAGTTTCTCTTAGCCAGTAAAATGTGTCTAGCAGTGTCATATAAAGTCATTACAAAGCAGTGGCATACTCTATCTGAACATTCCTAATTTCTCAATTTTTTCCTCTCACATTTCAATTCTGAAACAATATATCTGCCACTTGTCATGGTGGTAGTGAGAATGTAATTTTATATAAACATTGAAACTCTCCGCCTAATAGAACTTTATTGTGCCATTTTTCCCTTATACTAGGTGTAAGGCACTAAAGAATTGACATGGGGAGAATTACTATCTTTTTCTCTATATATGTGCATGTGTGTATGTGTTTCTTTTGAAGAGGGCATATTTCTTGTATTACTAAAATTAACTGGCAGGTTTACTGAAAAGTAGAACCAACAGATGTGCATAAACATTATAAATCACATTAACAGTGTTCAAATCAACCTGTTTATTTCATTTTATGATATTACAAGTCAAGCTCCCCACAAAGCTGTCCAAATTATTTCTGCATTCACACATACTTCATAATCTGACACTCAAATAAAAAGAATCATGCTTCTGGGAATCCAAATTTATCAGAAGGTAAACAAACAACTGGTAGAAAGTATGCTGTTTATCTTGTGATAAAGGCTATTGACTTGAATATTTCACATTTTGCTGGGACCAAATCAGGATATTAAACATTCTGTTTCATGCCTTTAGATGAAGCAATTCAGAGTCAAGTTATGCAACGTGATCATGTTATGTACAAGGAAAATTTCCTATTTTGCCAGGTTTCTAAATTTGTGAGGATCTAAGTAGAGAAGCACTTTCAGAAAACACTGGGAAAATATTAGTCGCCATAAATACATATGATAAAAATCTCCTAATGAAAAGATTCTCAAGCAGGTCTTCTATCAGATTATTTTTGACTCTTCCTAGGGCCAGTCATACAAGTAATTATCTAGGAGTTACCGCTACTAGTACTATCATTACTACCACTATGGCTACTTGTGTAAATGACTGGATTTTACTCATCAAAATGACTTAACTGATTGATACTGTTAACAGACTTAATAGAGTATCTGACATCCTGTAGATAAACGCATAGTCTGCTGCTACCTTTCCTTTCAGCCATGGTAGTGACATGTAACATCATGCTTGAAATCCCTTGCATGTGCCTGAAAAGCATACATGCGTGCACACAAATATACTCATCTTAGGTTGGGGCATAAAATCTCCATTATACACTGAGAAAAAATATTGAGTTCATTGTTGTTTGATTAATAAGTGTTTAGCTTTTGAATCTCTGATTCCTAAAATATAACTTTTTTTTTTTCACTGAGGGGATAGCTACTTATACTAAAATACCTAAAGCTGTTAACAGCATATTTTTCTCAAAAAGGTACTATGAACCAAAAGACCTAGGGTATCAAAAGCGAATCAAGTATAATGTAGTAATGAGTTTTCATTTACTTCTAATTCTCTTCATCAATAAAGTTTTGTGATAATTTTGATAGTACCAATTTATACTTTGTGAAGCAAATTAAAACAAAGACATTTTAACTGTGAGTGAAAATAACAAAGGTGCTAAACTATCATAAGCACAATGATTATTTTTGGATGACTTTTTAACAGGCTCCCAAATCATTATCACAATAAACAGAATATTTTTAAAATATCTCAGTGAAATGTTATGTTTCTTTATCACCTGTCCTCTCCTTGCAGTTTAATAGCAATATATCTGGATGAAAGATGAAAATATGCAGCTAGCTAATTAGAAGGTTGTTCATAGGAAGCTCAGCAATAGGACGTGTCTACAGATGTGACAGACAAATGAGAATCACAATTTAAAAATAGAAGACAAATAATGTCAGTCCCCTTATTTCTTGCTACATTAAAAATAAATATGAATTCCTTATCTAGAAATGAAATTCCCTGTCTATAGCTCTGATCTTATCTCCTACCATCTACTTCCAATCCCCATTCTTATCCTCTAGCACAATGCCCTAATCTATTCCTCAAATTATTGAGCTCCTTTTCTCCTTT
>NW_012114899.1:5567447-5568079 GCF_000951035.1 Colobus angolensis palliatus
TTTGTATTTTTTTAGTAGAGACGGGGTTTCACCATGTTAGCCAGGATGGTCTCGATCTCCTGACCTCGTGATCCGCCCGTCTCGGCCTCCCAAAGGGGTATTCCCTTTCTTAAACCTTTTTTTTCCTTAATAGCAGTTCTCTCTTATTTCTCCCTTAATATCCATTTCTTTGATCAAAATAAATGTGTGTGATTTTAATTTTAATAAAATATCAATTGTTAGGTTAATCAGTTCAACTATTTTTTCTAATTAATTAATTTATATTTAAAGGTTTTTACTATTCTCTTGGGATTGATTTGTTTTATTTTCAGATTTGTAAATGAATACAAAGGTAACAGTTTATTTTTTTATTTGAGTATGTGAGGTACGTTTCTAATTAGAGATTCGACTGCTAATTTGATTTGCAGTGTTCCCTGTATCACATTTTGTAACTATTGTTCCTTTCTTTCAAAACTATTTCTTAAGTTTTCACAAATTACATGGTTTTTATTTTATTAATTTATAAATTTATGGTCTTATTTGTGAGAGAATAAATTTCTGATGTTCGATAGCAGACTAGAGTGACTATACTTAACAATATTTTTTATATTACATCATAACTAAAACTGAGAACTCAAAATTATAATAACACA
>NW_012114899.1:5569230-5573041 GCF_000951035.1 Colobus angolensis palliatus
GGGGGTTGCCATATTGGCCAAGCTGGTCTCGAATTTCTATTTTCACGTGATCCACCCACATTAGCCTCTCAAAGTGATGGGATTACAGGCATGAGCTACTGCACCCAGCCTGTATTATCTTTTTGATGTGCTGTTAGATTTGGTTTGCTGGTATTTTGTTAAGAATTTTTACATCTATCTTCATCAGGGACATTGGCCTGTAGTTTTCTTTCTTGTTGTGTCTTTGTCTGGTTTTGATATCAGGGAAATTCCAGCCTCATAAAATGAGTTAGAGAGAATTCCTTCCTTCTCAATTTTTATAATACTTTGAGAAGAACTGGTATTAGTTATTCTTTATACATCTGTGAGAATTCAGCAGTGAATCCATCTAACCCTAGGCTTTTTTTGTAGGGACCAATTTTTATTACTGATTTATTCTCACTACTTCTTTTAAGTACTACTTTTCCTAATGCTCTTCCTCCCCCTACTACTCCCCCTACCAGGCCTCAGTGTGTGTTGTTCCCCTTCCTGTGTCCATGTGTTCTCATTGTTTAGCTCCCACTTACAAGTGAGAACATGTGGTGTTTGGTGTTCTGTTCCTGTGTTAGTTTGCTGAGGATGTTAACACCCAGGTCCACCTATGTCCCTGCAAAGTGCATGATCTCCTTCTTTTCTATGGCTGCATAGTATTCCATGGTATATATGTACCACATTTTCTTTATTCAGTGTATTATTGATGGGCATTTGGATTGATCCCATGTCTTTGCTATTGTGAATAATGTTGCAGTGAACATACACGTGCATGTATCTTTGTAACAGAATGATTTATATTCCTTTGGGTATATACCTAGTAATGGGATTGCTGGGTAAAATGGTATTTCTGGTTCTAGGTTTTGAGGAATTGCCACACTATCTTCCACAATGTTGAATTAATTTACATTTCCATTAACAGTATAAAAGTGTTCCTATTTCTCCACAGCCTTACCAACATCGGTTGTTTCTTCAACTTTTAATAACCAACATTCTGAAAAGCATGAGATGGTATCTCATTATGGGTTTGATTTGCATTTCTCTAATGAGCAGGGATGTTGAGTTTTCTTTCATATATTTGTTGGTTGCATAAATGTCTTCTTTTGAGAAGTGTTTGTTCATGTCCTTTGGCCACTTTTAATCGGGTTATGTTTTCTTAAAAAATTTATTTAAGTTTATTGTAGATTCTGGATATTAGATCTTTGTCAGATGGATAGATTGCAAAAAGTTTCTCCCACTCTGTAGGTTGCCTGTTTGCTCTAATGATAGTTTATTTTGCTGTGCAGAAGCTCTTTGGTTTAATTATATCCCATTTGTCTATTTTGGCTTTTGTTTCAATTGCTTTTGGCGATTTCCTCATGAAATCTTTGCCCATGTCTATGTCCTGAATGGTATTGCCCACATTTTCTTCTAGGGTTTTTATGGTTTTGGGTTTTACATTTAAGTCTTTAATCCATCTTGAGGTAAGTTTTGTATAAGGTATAAGGAAGGGATCCAGTTCCAATTGTCTATGGATGACTAGTCATTTCTCCCAGCACCATTTATTAAATGGGGAATGCTTTCCGTATTGCTTGTTTTAGTCAGGTTTGCCAAAGATCAGATAGTGTAGATGTGCGGTCTTATGTCTGAGTTCTCTATTCTGTTCCATTGGTCTATGTATCTGTTTTTGTACCAGTACCATGCTGTTTTGGTTACTGTTATGCTCACTACTTCTTATTGATCTATTCAGGTTTTCTATTTTTTCCTTATCCAAACTTGGTAGGGGGTGTGCTTTCAGGAATTTTTCCATTTCCTCTAGGTTTATGAGAACATAGTGTTCATAATAGTCTCCAATGATCCCTTGTATTTCTGTGGTATCATTTGTGAGGCTCGATTTTGTTTCTTGTTTTGTTTACTTGAGTTTTGTCTCTTTATCTTTGTTAGCTCTATAGCAGTTACAGCAGTTTATCAATTTTGCTTTAACTTTTGTTTTTTTCTGTTGTTGTTGTTGTTGTTTTTGAGATGGAGTCTTGCTCAGTCGCCAGGTTGGAGTGCAGTGGTGCAATCTCAGCTCACCGCAACCTCTGCCTCCCAGGTTCAAGCAATTCCCCAGCCTCAGCCTTCCAAATAGCTAGGATTACAGGCACGTGCTACCATGCCTGGCTAATTTTTTGTATTTTAGTAGGGACGGGGTTTCACCATGTTGGCCAAGATGGTCTCTGTTTCTGAACTCATGATCCGGCTGACTCGGCCTCCCAAAGTGCTGGGATTACAGGTGTGAACCACTGTGCCTGGCCTGTTAAAACATTTCAGTAATCAGCTTTTTGTTTTACTCCTCCTTTGTATTTTTTTTCAGTCTTTATTTCATTTATTTCTGCTCTGATCTTTGTTATATCTTTTCTTCTGCCAACTTTGGATTTGTTTTGTTCTTGGTTTCCTAGTTTCTTGAGTTTCATCATTAGATTTTTGTTTGTAGCCTTGTTTTTTTGATTTTTGATGTAAGTATTCAGTGTTATAAACTATTCCTTGTAGTACTGCTTTTTCTGTATTTCACAGGTTTTGATGGATGGCATTATCATTTTCATTTGTTTCAAAATAATATTTGATTTTCATGTTAATGTCTATATTGAGCCAGTGGTCATTCAGGAGCATGTTGTTTTGTTTCTATGTATTTATACAGTTTCCAAGGTTTTTCTTGGAATTGATTTCTAGTTTTATTTCATTGTTGTCTGAGAAGATACTTGATGTGATTTTATTTTTAAAAAATAAAACTTGTTTTGATCTAACATATGGCCTATTCTAGAGAATGTTCAATGTGCTGATAAGAAGAAGGTATATTTTGCAGTTGTCAGATAACATGATCTGTAAATGTCTGTTAGGTTCATTTGCTCTAAAGTCTAGTTTAAATCCAATGTTTCTCTATTGGTTTCTTTCCTGGATGATCTGTCTATTATTATATTGGAGTCCATCTTTCTCTTTAGTTCTAGTAATATTTGCTTTATAAATCTGGGTTCTCCAATGCTGAGCCCATATATATTTAGAATTACATCCTCTTGCTGTACTTTTTTTTTTTTTTTAATCTTCTTGGTGACTTTTTCTTTTGGAGACAGTGTCTTGCTCTGTCACTGAGGCTGGAGTGCAGTGGTGTGCTCAGCTCACTGCAGCCTCTGCCTTCAAATGGTTCTTGTGCCTCAGCCTCCCAAGTAGTTGGGACTATAGGTGCACACCACCATGCTCAGCTAATTATTATTATTATTATTATCATTATTGGTATTTTAGTAGAGACGGGGTTTCACCATGTTGCCGAGGCTAGTATCAAACTTATGAGCTCAGGCAGTCCACTCACCTCAGCCTCCCACAGTGCTAGGATTATAGGCATGAGCCACCGTGTGTGGCCTGTGGCTTTTGTTTTAGACAGAGTCCTGCTCTGTTGCCCAGACTGGAGTGCAATGGTGCTATCTGGCTCACTGCAACCTCTGTCTCCTGGGTTCAAGCTATTATCCTGTTTCAGCCTCCTGAGTAGCTGGGATTTAGAGGCATCTGCCACCATTACTGGCTAATTTTGGCATTTTTAGTAGAAATGGGGTTTTGCCATGTTGACTAGGCTGGTCTCAAACTCCTAACCTCGTGATCCGCCTGCTTCAGCCTCCCAAAGTGTTGGGATTACAGGTGTGAGCCACTGCACTGGTGAAGTCTTTTTATCTAATATAGGTACTCCTCCTCTTTTTTGGTTTTTATTTGAGTGTAATACCTTTTTCTGTCACTACTTTCAGTCTGTACGTATCTTTATCATTATATTGTTTCTTGTAGGCAGTCTATAATT
>NW_012114899.1:5573694-5576034 GCF_000951035.1 Colobus angolensis palliatus
CATTTCAGTTTTTTCTCTTATATGTGTGATTACTTTATGAGTGAAATTTATACTTTTGTGTATTTTCATGATGGCAACTCTTGTCATTTCACTTCCGGATTCAGAACGTCCTTGAGCATTTTAGGACTGGTTTGGTGGTGATGAATTCCTCAGCATTTGTTTTCAGGGAAAGACTTTATTTTTCATTTATGAGGGATCATTTTTCTTGAGTTAGTATCCATGGGTACCATTTTTTTTATTTCAGGACTTTGAATATATTATCCCATTCTCTCCTGGCCTGTATTGTTTATGTTGAGAAGTACACTATTAGTCTTATGTGAGTGTTTTTGTAGATGACTAGATGATTTTCTCTTGCTAGTTTTGGAATTATTTCTTTGTTTCTGAATATTGACAGATTGACTATAATGTGCTGTGGAGAAGACATTTTGGCATTGTATCTGTCTGGGGATTGCTGTATCTGGATGTCTAAATATATTGCTAGACTTGAGAAGTTTTCATCTATTATTCATTAAACAGGTTTTCCAACTTTTTCTTTCTTCATCCTCTGAAATACTGACAATTTGTATATGTAGTCACTTTATGGTGACCCATATATTATGAAGTCTTTATTCATTCTTTTTTATTCTTTTTTCTTTATTTTTGACTGACTGAGTTATTTCAGAATACCTGTCTTCAAGTTCTGTGATTTTTTTTTTCTTTTGCTTGAGATAGTCTATTGTTGAAGCCCTTGAATACAATTTGTATTCTTTTATTACAATAGTTTTAGGGGTACAGGTGGTTTTTGGTTCCATGGATATATATTTTTAGTGGTGATTTCTGAGATTTTAGTGTACCTGTCACCTGAGCAGTACACATTATATCAAATATGTAGTCTTTTATCCCTCACCCCCTTCCCAAATCCCCCGTGAGTCCCCAAAATCCGTTATGTCACTCTTATGCTTTTGTGTTCTCATAGCTTAGCTCCCATTTATGAATGAAAATATATGGTATTTGTTTTTCCATTCCTAAGTTACTTCACTTAGAATAATGGCCTCCAGCTCCATAATTTGCTTTCTATTCAATGAGTTCTTCGCTTCCAGGATTTCTTTCCTTTTATAATATCTCTTTGGAAAATTTCTCATTAATAGTTTCTTTGTACCGTTTTTCAGAATTCTCTTGTATCTCACTGAGCTTCTTTAAAATCAATATTCAGAACACTTTTTTTTTTCTGGATTTTGGGACTTTCTTTTTTATTGTGAGCTGTTGCTAGAGAATTATTTTGTTCTTTTGGGTATATTCTACTTCTTTACTTTTTCTTGTTTTCTGTGTTTTTATGTTGACATCTATGCACATGTTGTAATGCTCACTTCTTCCAATATCCTGAATTTGCTTTCTCTGGGGGACATTTTTGTGAAGATGAACCCATGGTGCTTGTTTTGTAGAGTCCTTTAGCTTTGATTCTGCCTGCATTCAGTAGTGTAGTCTCTGTATGGTTTCTTTGGTCTTAAACATCACCTGTAACTGTGATGTTCTTGGTGACTTAGAGCGTAGTTATTAATGGAGGCTCTGGTAAAGTTTAAAGTGTTGCTGGGAACAGACATTGCAGGTAGTTCAGTCTTTAGCCCCAGTCATGACAATTGTGGGCTGACCATGCCTGTCCTTAAACCCCAGGGTAGCTTACTGATACCACCATTAGGTGGTCCAGGCAGGCCAATTCTCAGACCTCCAGATGGCTTCCTCAGATGCCAGTAGTGACAACAGTGGGCCAGGTGGGCAGGCAGGTTCTTAGGCCCCTGGAAAGCTAGTGTGGCGTGGGCAATGGCAGTTATGGGATGACTCTCTGGGTTCCAAACAGTGCATGTTTGTGTTGGCAGTGGCTTTAAAGGACTGGAGAGGTTGGTCCTTAGGCTTCAATGTGGTGCATGTGAGTGATCCTGTCTTCAGGTTCATGAGGAGAGTACACTGTTGTCAGAGGTGGTGCAATAGCTGAAGTGATTCCCAGGTCTTCAGAAGGTGTGCTCGGGCTCTGGTGGGGAGGGGCTGGTAAAGATAAACTGATGGTTTCTGATCTCAGGCCCCAGGTGGTATACAGGGGCTCAGGCTCTAGTAGGCAGAATGGGGCATTCTGTGGTGGTGGATATGAAGAATCTGGCCTCAGGGCTCAGGCTACAACATAACAATCCTGCTATTTGTGTTGGTGGGGTTGTCTTCAGCAGTCCCATGCAGGCATCTCTTAAGTTTTGGGGAGTGCACACTTTGTCTTGTCTCCAGCAGGAGCTATGGCCACAGTGGTGTGCACAGGGAGCCTGTACTCAGAATGTGCACTAGAGCCGGAGTTCCCAGCCCCTGGGCTGTGAACCA
>NW_012114899.1:5576084-5578004 GCF_000951035.1 Colobus angolensis palliatus
GTCCAGGCAGGCCAATTCTCAGACCTCCAGATGGCTTCCTCAGATGCCAGTAGTGACAACAGTGGGCCAGGTGGGCAGGCAGGTTCTTAGGCCCCTGGAAAGCTAGTGTGGCGTGGGCAATGGCAGTTATGGGATGACTCTCTGGGTTCCAAACAGTGCATGTTTGTGTTGGCAGTGGCTTTAAAGGACTGGAGAGGTTGGTCCTTAGGCTTCAATGTGGTGCATGTGAGTGATCCTGTCTTCAGGTTCATGAGGAGAATACACTGTTGTCAGAGGTGGTGCAATAGCTGGAGTGATTCCCAGGTCTTCAGAAGGTGTGCTCGGGCTCTGGTGGGGAGGGGCTGGTAAAGATAAACTGATGGTTTCTGATCTCAGGCCCCAGGTGGTATACAGGGGCTTAGGCTCTAGTAGGCAGAATGGGGCATTCTGTGGTGGTGGATATGAAGAATCTGGCCTCAGGGCTCAGGCTACAACATAACAATCCTGCTATTTGTGTTGGTGGGGTTGTCTTCAGCAGTCCCATGCAGGCATCTCTTAAGTTTTGGGGAGTGCACACTTTGTCTTGTCTCCAGCAGGAGCTATGGCCACAGTGGTGTGCACAGGGAGCCTGTACTCAGAATGTGCACTAGAGCCGGAGTTCCCAGCCCCTGGGCTGTGAACCACTATGGGTCCAAATAACAGGAGGTGAGCAGCAGACTAGTGAGCATTACCATCTGAGCTCTGCCTCCTGTCAGATCAGTGGTGGCATTAGATTGTCATAGGAGTGCAAACCCTATTCTGAACTGCACATGTGAGGGAAGAAAGTTCCACACCCCTTGTGAAAATCTAACTAATGCCTGGTGATCTGAGGTGGAATAGTTTCATCCTAGTCTGGGAAATTTTTCTCCCAAGAAACCAGTCCCTGGTTCCAAAAACGTTGGGGACCAGTACACCAGAGGACAGAGGCCACGCTGTGTGAGCAGGGTTGGAACTCCCAGCTCCAAATAAGGTGCCATCTGGGAGTCCTGGGTAGTACATTTTTTGGCACCTGGCTGCTGCAGTAACTGCAGCATTGTTTGGCGTCAAGGAGAGATCTCGTCCTTTGCACACAGGCATAAGCACGGAGACTATGCTACCAGAGTGGATAGGATCATCACCTACAGTCCCAGAGAGGCAGCACTGCAGCTCACCCACCTCAGTCCCTCAGCAGCAACAGCAGTAAGGCTATAGTGGTATGCAGAAGCAAGGAAGAGACCCTGCTCACTTTCTGCATGTGAGTCAGAGTACAAATGCTGCTCTGCTATGGAGAGTGGGCTTGCTGCTCCCAGTCCCAGCCAGTCAGTTTTCAGACTTGCCTACCACCACTCACAGTGGCAGTAACTGCTGTAGCAGTATGTGGAAAGGGAAAAGGATCCCATTGTTAGATAAGCCCAAGCAGAATCTGTGCTGCTGGGGGTGGGGTCACTTCTCATAGCCCCAGACAAGGAACTTGTGGGGTCTCCAGATCAATGCCCAAGCTAATATTAGTATTCATGTGGGCAGAGGAGACTTCTCGTGGTCAGGATTGCAGCAGTCAATAGTGGGATGCAATGGGGATCCGCGTCAGGCTCCCAGCTGATCTCAGCCAAGCTGGCCACTTTCTTCCGTCTCCTTCTCTGCCTCAGATGTTTCCTGTGTTGAGCTGCAGTGTTCTCTTTTAGATGTTCTAGTTGATGTATGATTATCACTTCACAGTTTTCTTTTTTCTTTCTTTTCTGGAGAGAATGAGATCTGATGTATCTAGTCAGCCATCTTGAAACAATCTCCCCTTGTCTCTTCTTCTAAAGATGTTCATCTCATTTCTGAAGGCTCCACTCTCATGACCTAATTACATTCCAAGTGCCCTCCTTCCTGTTACCATTACCTGGGGAGGTAGGATTTCAAGATATAAATTTTGGACTA
>NW_012114899.1:5579579-5593433 GCF_000951035.1 Colobus angolensis palliatus
TAATAAACACTCAACCAGCAAAGAAAAGCCCAGGAACTGATGGTTGCATGATGAATTTTATTAAACATTTAAAGAAAACCTAATACCAATCCTACTCAAACTATTACTAAAAATAAAATAGTTCAGAATACTTCCAAGCTCATTATACAAGTTCGGTTAAGTATTGTACTGATAACCACAACCAAAGATACATCAAATAGAAAACTGTAGGGTAATCTCCCTGATGAATATTGATGCAAAAATTTGCAAAAAAAAAAAAAATACTAGCAAAACAAATTCTACAACACATTAAAAAGATATTTTATCACGACCAAGTGGAATTTATCCCAGAGATGCAAGGATGGTTCAACATATGCAAATTAACTAACATGATACCTCATATCAACAGAATAAAGGACAAAAACCGTATGATCATTTCAATTGATGCTGAAATACCGAAAAAATATTTGATACAATTCAACATTATTTTATGATTTAAAAAAGCTGCAAAAAAGAGAGTATAGAAAGAATGTACCTCAATACAATAAAAACCACATATAAGAGACTCACAGCTAGCATCATACTGAACGGTAAAAAAATGAAAGCCTTTCCTCTTAAGATCTTTAACAGGACAAGGATGCCTATGTTCATCATTGTTATTTCCATAGTATTGGAAGTCCTGATTAGTGCAATCAGACAAGAGAAAGGAATAAGGGGCATATAAATTGAAAACAAAAGAGTGAAATTATCCCTGTGTGCAAATAAAATAATCTTATATGTGGGAAAAACCTAAAGACTTCACACAATAAAACCTAAGAGAACTGATAAACAAATTCAGTAAAGTTGTAGGGTACAAAATTAATACAATGAAATCTGTAGCATTTCTATATGAAAACAGCAAACAATCTGAAAAAGAACTCAAGAAAGTAATCCCATTTACAATAGCTACAAATAAAACAAGACACCCAGGAATAAACTTAACAAAAAAAATGAAAACTGTATAAAAACTACAGTAAAAACTATAAAACATTGACACACAAAATCAAAGGAGACACACCCCAAAAATGAAGAGATATTTCATGTTCATGGATTGAAAGAATCTGTATTGTTAAAATGACCACGCTACCCAAAGCAATCTACAGATAATGCAATTTCTATCAACATATAAATGACATTCTTCACAAAAATAGAAAAAAAAATCTAAAATTTATATGAAACTACAGAACACCCAGAATAGCCAAAGTCATCCTGGAAAAAAGGAAGGAAACTGGAGGAATCACATTACCTTACTTCAAATTACACCACAAAGCTACCGTAAACAAAATAGCAGTTATTGTAAACAAAGTGGTAGACAAAAAAAAGACATAAACCAATGGAACCAAATAGAAGACCCAGAAATAAATCCATAAATCTCATTTTTGAATAAGGTGCCAGGAGTCTACATTGGGGAGAGAACAGTCTATTCAAAAAAAAGTGCTTGCAAACTGGCTATTTATATACAGAAGAATGAAACTAGATCCCTATCTCTTGCTATATATGAGAATTCAATCAAAATTGATTAAATACTTTAAGACCTCAAACTTAAAAAAAAAAAAAAACAAAAAACTAAAAGAAAACTTTTGGAAAACTCTCTAGGACACTGATCAAGGCAAATATATTTTGAGTAATATCCCATAACCATAAGCAACAAAGCAAAAATAGACAAATAGGATCACATTAAGTTAAAAAGCTCCTCTACAGCAAAATAAACATGAACAAAATGAAGAGACAACCCACAGAATGGGAGAAAATATTTGCTAACTGTCCATCTGACAAGGGTTTAATAACCAGAATATATAAGAACTTCAAACAAGTATATAGGAAAAATCTAACGAACTGATTAAAAATTGGCAAAAGATCTCAATAGATATTTCTCAAAAGAAGACATACAAATGGCAAACAGACTTATGAAAAAGTGCTCAACATCACTGATCATCAAAGCACCACAAATGAAAACTACAAATGTACATCATCTCACCCCTGGTAAAATGGCTTTTATCCAAAAGACAGGCAATAACAAATGCAGGTGAGGATGTGAAGGAAAGGGACCTCACATACATTGTTGGTGGGAATGTAAATTAGTACAGCCACTACCGAGAACAGTATGGAAGTTCCTCAGAAAAGTAAAAATAGATGTACCCTATGATCCTATGATCCAGATATCCTACTGCTAGGCACATACCCCAATGAAAGAAAATCAGTAAATCAAAGAGATACCTGTACTCCCATGATTATTGCAGCACAGTTCACAATAGCCAAGATTTTGAAGCAACCTAAGTGTTTTCCAGCAAACAAATGAATAAAGAAAAGGTGGTATGGGTATTGAAGGTCATTGTGTTAAGGAAATAAGCCAGGCACAGAGAGACAAACTTTGCATGCGCTCACTCATTTGTGGGAGCTAAAAATTGAAACAATTGAACATAGAGACAGAGACTAGAATGATGGAAGAAGAGTTCGTGGTGGAGAAGTGGGGTTGGTTAATGCATATAAAAATACATTTAGAATAAATAAAATCTAGTATTTGATAGCACAACAGAGTGGTCAACAATTTATTGTACACTTAAAAATAACTGAAAGAGTATAATTGGAATGTTTGTAACACAAAGAAAGGAGAAATGCTTGAGGTGATAGATACCTCATTTACCCTGATGGGATTATTTTGCATTGTATGCCTGTATCAGAATCTCTCCTGTAACCCATAAATAGATAACATCTAATAAGTACCCATATTAATTAAATAAAACAATTATTAAAGTTAAACTGTTTTTATGCCTCAAAATTATTAGAATCCTGTAAGATTTTCATATATATAGTCAAATTAAGTGAATAACCAATTGGTCTGAGCAAGTTTTGAAGTAGTTACAGATGAAAAGTCCTTTTCCTATTGAAATACAGCATTGAGTTTAATCAGCTGATAATCTGTTTACGATTACATTGAGAATATTAATTAAAATTAGGTAATTTCAATATTAATTCATGTGTAACTATATTAATAAAGACTAATAATATATGTTAATACTATTTAGTTATATGTTTTTGAATACATATTCTTATATCATCTGTCAAGGAGTGTGAATGCTGTTCTAGCCTTGTCTCTTAATATTCAACTATTTTTAAATTATATACATATGCAATCTTTAAAAAATTGTAATTTGGGGATATATTTAATATGTGCTATTTTTATATTTTCTAAAAAGCTGGAAGATATTTAACTCAGGCTAAAAATTACTGAAGATCATAAATGTTCTGATTTAATTTACCTGGCTAGAGAAATATTAATGCTAAAACTTTCTAGGGAATAACGATTTCACTGCAATACCTCATTGTAATCACTCTCATAGTTTGAAGTGCCATTTAATTATTTTTGGATGAAAACTACATTAAAGTGTATTCTCTATTTATATAACATATATGAAAAAATATATATGTATATATAAGATTATCTGATTTTTTGGTTTCTTACATAGTCTATGTTCAGTAAAAAATGATAAACAAATAAAAAATGTAAAGTAAATTCTCCATAGTCAAAAATTATCACTATAAAATAACATAGGTTCCCTCTTCTGTTTTACTTCTATGTTTGCAAGTCCTAGTATGAGCGTTAGACTGTGCCCCAGTCTATGGATATATCTTCCACTGAGTACACATCTACTCGTGCTAAACCCATTGTATAATGCGAGCAGTCAGACTTTAAAGGTTGAAGCCAAGGTCAAGAGCAATGAGACCAGTCATAGAACCAGCAGACTTTTTAAAGACCAATTGAAAGGCCCTAGACTCAATGGAACTCTGTGAAGATGAAGATTTCCCCCAAAATGACACACAGTCAATTTCCTGTCACTTCTAATAGACAAAAAACTAGATCACACATACTTTAATATAGAAAAACAAATATTATAAATAGGTAAAAGTTTGATATTTAGATGGCTGTATTATAATTCATCAATATTAATTTTCTGATTTTGGTGGCTGTTTGTGGTTGTGCTTAAGAATGTACTTGTTTATAGAAAATACTCCCTGAATTATTCTAGGATAAAGAGACATTACGCTAGAAACTTCTCAAATGGTTCAAGAGTAAAAATGCTCTTTGTAGTATTTTTGCTAGTTTTATATCAATTACAAAATTAAAGTTTTCCAAACCAAAAGAAAGTTGCTCTCTCAAGTAGTTAAGATATTGCTTGGTGCCCCATATAATATACATGAGTAAATTACTTGAGTGCTAATCTCATTAAAATATATTTGTTAAAATAATGTAAATTTTTTATGTTGTAGAGAGACTCCAGATGAGTGCCTTCATTTATCTTCTCTGAAAATGGAAGAATACTTAGTCAATAATTTGCTCACATATGAAACTATGTACTGCTTTGACATTCTGAATCCAAATGTGAAGACAGCTAATCAGGACTTCTAAAAGGAATTCCTGATTATGCCTTCAAAGATCTATGCCTTCAAGGATAACTTGGTAGAAAGAATATGAATATACACTAATGAGGAAACATAACTATGAAACGTGAAATGTTTGGCTGATAAACTAGTTAAGTTCCGCTTAGACATACCAAGTTGATAGGTGCTATTTTTGGTATAATGAAATGGAAGGAAGAGATGGAGAGACATTGTTTGTAGAGTTTGGAGAACATCAATAAGAAATTGGTTTAGTAAGAGAATGGATTTTTTATCCCGCTGGGTGCAGGTTTCCCTGGATTATTGTTGGCATAGCTAAGACCAGAGAGCAGTTAGAGACTGTTATGGTAAACAGGTATTGGGGAGATGAAAACAGGTGGCAATGGCTCTCAAAGGGAAAAGACAGTGTGAATTTTCAATTCTGCAATGGCAGAGCCAGAACATATTGGATCACAACAGGATATCTGAAGCCCCAGAAGTCAGAACACAGAGTCTACCAGTCCAGAAACACTTTATAGCTGCAGGAAAGAAAATAACAAATTCATAGTGTAATTCTACATGGTAGTCTAAAGTTAAAATCTAATAAAATACGTGAGTGAATTAGATTAAATTTAGAGAATAAAAATGTATAGATATTATAAATGTTCACTATTAAATTACCTTATGTGTGCATTATAATTTATAATCAAGTTAATTGTCTACACATGTCACAAAAGCTGAAACTAATAACACAATGTATGTGATTAAATGCTTTATGCTTATATTGTAAACCAAATATTAATTGTCTGGCTTTCTTAATTCTAATACACATAAACTACTCTTGTGTTATCTTGAATTATCTATGTGCTATTAATTGAAATTGACCAAAACGTAATGGTCCTTATATAAAGGCTATTCCTGGTCACCTTAATATTACATTTTATTATTATTGTACAAGTATAAAGTGATTGGTCATCAATTAATAACACTACTATGGAAGCATATATACTTTTTATATACTTTTTTTTTTGGAGACAGAGTCTCACTCTGTTGCCCAGGCTGGAGTGCAGTGGCGTGATCTTGGCTCACTCACACATTCAAGTGATTCTCCTGCCTCAGCCGCCCCAGTAGCCTGAGTTGTACGCCACCATGCCAGGTCAATTTTTTTATATTTTTTTAGTAGTGATATGGTCTTACCCTGTTGGCCAGGCTGGTCTTGAACTCCTGACCCCAAGTGATCTGCCTGCCTTGGCCTCCTATAGTGCTGGGATTACAGACGTGAGCCACCACTCCCAGACTAGGAAGCATAACTTTAAAATCATTTTGTATAGATGGTGAGATACTCATGAAGTAGACTGCCACAAAAGAGCAATGTACTGGTGGAATTTATACGCGTGTGTATATGTGCACATATATTTGCATATTCATTATTTTATAAAGTTAATTAGCCTATTTTTAACATATTACATATATAATATAAATTAATAATTTAAAGAATACCTTCATAAATACATGATATACTAACCAAAAGAACTGAAATGATTTCTATTTCTAGTTTTCCAAAGAGAATCACTTTCCATTTAGAAGTTAACTCATTGATATTCATATCAATTTGAATTTTAAATATTTAGCACCCTAAAACATGTATTTTTGAATTTGTATGCAAAGCTCAAAGCATTTATTTAACTATTGTTTGGGAGAAATATATATATATTAGACAAACTGATAATTCTTGTTTTAAAAAAAGATGTTATGTTTTTCTAATTAGTTATTTAGCTTGGTGAAATATGAATGAAGAGGTTAAGAGCTTTGAATAAGATTATATGACTAAAATTTCAGTTTGCTTTAAGTATTTTTAAATTGTCCAGTAGTTTAATGTTTCATAAAACCAAATAATCATATAATTAATAAGATTTGATCATTAAAGAATTAAAGCATGCTATTTCACAATACAATCATTGAATCACAACTTGGACCTAGTTTATAAAACAGTTTGTGAAAGGGAAAAAGAAGCAGTCACAAGAGACTTCAACGCAACCCTTGCTATCATCTTGCAATAGTTAATAATAAGTTAAACAATACTAAATACTCTTATAGATAAAACCAATCAAACAGAAAAATATCACTTTCTCTACTTGATATCTGTCTGATGTAATGTTACCACATTTTTTTCAAGTGTCTAGCAAAACTTCAAATTAAAAACAGCAAAATAGTCCCAGAATCAGATATCTGAAACTAATTGTATGGCTCTAGAATTTTATTTTGTATTTCTCCAGGATTGAGATTTTTCATTAAAATAAATTCTGCTTTTTACATAATAATCTGAAGAATTTGTGAAAGCAACTGGGATTCTGTTTTCCACATGAGTCTCTGTAAGAGTCAAATACAAGAAAATCTAAGGAAAATATTTAGAAAACACAAATTATTTCAGAACTTGTAAAATGGGGCTACAAGTTAAGCCCTGGTAAATGCTTCCATGGAAATCCCATTAAAACATCAAAGAAAAGAGCCCCATGCCTTTCCTAGATGCCAGTTTCCTGGAAAGATATCTATTCAGAAAGTTGATGTTCTTCTTATTTCTGGTTTTCTAAAAGCAATACACATTTTTTTCACAATACATCCCTTACAATAATTGTTCTAACTTTTAGTTATCAGTGTGTAGGGAGAGGTATAAAACCTATATTTACTAATGGAGGTTATTAACTTGTTAGAAGGTAAAATAATAAAGTTACATTTAATTAGTAGTTAAAAGATTAAAAATATTGAATATTTTTGAGAAAAATAATTTCTGCAAGAAAATTATGAAAGTAATGGTGAATTCTGCAATATACTAAATAACAATTTATTTGAAAAATATTTCAATAGGAAAAATTAATGTTATAGAAAAGATGAACTATCAAATAAATGCATTAAACTTTTAATTTTTTTTTTTCAGTTACTGGCGTCTTCAGTATCTGATTTTAAAAATACCAAAACAAGAATTATACAATATTCATTTCAGCAGAGTAGAGCCTTAGGGAGAAATCTTGTAATAATAGTTATATATTTTGGTTGTCATTTAACAAAAAAGAATGAAGTCTTATACTCAGGCTTGCTCATGATCTAACTGAGAAGAGGGCTAGGATCACACCCTTTTAGATCTCACCCTGGAGCTAAATCTGTATTTAACACCAGGGTAAAATTGTTGTGGCTGTAGGTGGCAGCTTAAAGGTGCAGATTAAAGTCATATAGACCTCCTTCCATAAGCGGTAGGAGACTAGAACTGCTCAACTTCAAGAAGAGATCCTCCTGTTCTATGCACTTGAGGGAAAAATAATTTGCCTTATTCTATCACCACATTCGGCTCTTTGACATGACACACTTCAGCACATATATCAACAAACATGCAATGTGAGAATCAGAGAATAAAGCATACAGAGATTTTGAAGAAGTATGAAGGTCAGGATTTTCATGTTATTTCTATATACTGCAGGCAAGAAAGTTCTGCACTGATTTGGAAGACACTGCATTTTATATCCTTTCCTCAGAAATTCAGACATTAGAATATTAAAAGTTGCTAAGGCACTCTAGAGTAAATATGTCATTTTAACTATTTGAAATGTACTATTTCTTTTTTTTTAGACTAAAGTACTTCTTTATAGTAGAATATCTATTAGCATCCTGCACAACTACACTCAATGAAACAATGTCTGAGATAATCATAGATACTGTTTACTTTATGACGTTACTTAATTTTTTCTACTATTGTTTCATAATTTTCAAATGCAAAAGATAGTTTTAAAAATAAAAGAACCCTATAATATTTATTGAAATAAATCCTGGCAGATCAAATTTTTAGTAAAATTATTGAAACATAATGACCCTCAATTATATTTCAGGTGGATGAAACAGCTAATGATCGTATGTTGTATGTAGATAATTTAAATACAAATATATTTAAGTATTTAAATAGACTGCAATATATTTAATTGTATTGAATATTGAAAATTCTCCTTTCTCAAGTAAAGTCTAAAGAAACTGTCTGGGATTTCATTAAAGTGAACTATGGCAAGTTTTGCATTCTATAGAGTTTGCTAATAACATTTAGCACTAGTTTCTATAGTTTATCCATATCAGTAGTCTTATAATGCACTTTTAAAATATGCTAATGCTACAGTAGAGGTCTAAAGTGAATTAATCCTTATGGGTAACAATTTAAGTAGATTAAGCATTCAGTGATGTATAATTTTCAAGAGTTAAATTACTAAGGGTACAATTACTAAAACAAATACAACTTCATTTCTGACGACACATTTAAGTGTTGGAATATTTATTTCCCTATTTTTATGAAAGGTACCTGTAATTTAAATATGAGGAATAGTTATGCTATTTATTACATTTGTTAGGCAGGCATATCTACTCATTCAGGATTTGTGTCAATTATTTTTACTACATATTTCCTAGGGATACCAGCCAACACAAAATTTAATTCTTAAAATTCTTCTTTTACCCTCATTTAATTACCTAACTTGGTAAGGACTGCTGTAATTATGATACAAATCCTTACCAAAAAACAAATAAATAAACAAACAAAACATATATTAGTTGAGAAATGTATAATGAACTATTTATCTTACCATTAGGCGTCGGTGTCAGTACATGCCAGAGACTGTGGGTAAGAACCCAGATTTTAGTTTGCTCTGTTATAACTCGATATTAAAATAGGAAAATAACTTTATGGCATTCTCCCTCATTCCATTTTTCATAGAAATCTATTCTAATAGGACTCATAAGAGTATAAAGAAAATATTCCATTGTAAATTATCTCTGGAAAAGCTCAGGTACTAAAATTTTTATATATTGCCAGTGTAGAATAATTGTCTTAATTTTCTTTGCTAATTAATAACTAATATCAACTTCAAAAGAAAAAATGGAGACAGAAAATAGCAAAATCAAAATAACCTTCCTCTATATAAACTCATCTTTACAAGTAATAACAGCACTTGAAACAGCCCAAAGCAACACAGCTTCCAACCAGAGATGGTAAAGCTATGTCTCCTCAGGTTCTGTAGGAACTCTGTAGATTACCTCTTTATTTTTTTTAAGAGCAGCTTGTGAGACTTCACTTATCTCTCATTGAAATTTGAAGAAAACATGCTATTCTTTAAAGAATTGCCATAATGTCAAAGGTATTGAGAAAAAAATATGAATTCTAAACCAAGGATGCATGAAAAATATGTCATATTTGGAAAGGCATTTTAATTAATATTGTCAATATTAATATTTACAAGATAGTTAAAAACAGTTCCTTCACATTTGAATAAACTGCCTTGTTTCACCATAAAACAAAATGTCTCAATATGGTCTTAACTGACGTGAGAAGAAAACAAATAAATGATAAAACAAATCAGAATGCACCAATAAAAACCTATAACAAGAATTGTTTTAGAAAACATGCTTACCTGTCTTGTTTGTTTCTATTCTCTTTGTTTCATATTCTATCTAAATTTTGAAAATAAGTTTATGTAATATAAATAAATTGATCAATTAACAAAAATACACAATCTAGACTCACATACTAAAACAACAAAAGTCACACACACAAGTAAAAAACTGAAAAAGCATCCTTATATTTCATGCAGATGTTACTCGCTGTTAATACATATATCTGAACGTGGGTTACTATAAAACTAAAACTAAAATTAAAACAAAGCTTTCTTTGGATGCGAGATGCTGTTAATAAATTCAATCTTACAGATAGTACAATTAAGATGAACTGTGGTACCAGAGAAAATACTGTTTAATCAAAATTTATTTTATATATCATGGAAAATGTAAAAAAAATATACAATATTCTACAGACTGAAAAATACATATGAGGTATTACATGATATCCATTATAGTTTGGGCTGCCAATTTAAATAAAAATATTCATTAATATTTATTTATCTGAAATTTAACTTGAACTGGGGTATCATGTAATTTTATATGATGAACCTAGCTACTACATAATTTGTCACAAATTGTAATTATCAATGGTTTGTTTTTTCAGTTTTGCCTATATCAAATAATGGTGTTTTTTTTCAAGATGCCAGAAAAAGTCTTTAAAAATTAGGTAGTATTGGCAACATGGAAATATGTAAGTTTTTTACTACAGTTTACAATAATGTTTTAAGATGAAGGCTTACATATATTGCCAAATTGTATCATACTTCAATGTTTTTAGCATCCATGGCTTTATTTCATATCTCAAACCTAATAAAGGAATAGAGATTAATTTTCCCTTCTCCTTCACAGTCTCTATTAACAGCACTGTGATCAGTGTTTACATATGATCTCATTCAGTTCTCAATGCAACCCAGTAATTGAGAATTGTTTCTTATATTTACAGATGAGAAAATCAAAAATCTGATATGTTAATATACCCAAAATGACATGATGAAAACACACCAAAAAACAAGCTCTATATCCATTTTTTTTTTTTTTTTAATCTCATTGTGTCACCCAGGCAAGAGTGCGGTGGAGCAGTCACTGCTCACTGAACTTCCCTGGCTCAAGGGATCCTTCAACCTCAGTCTTCCAAGTAGCTAGGACTACAGGCGTGTGCCACCACGCCAGACTTATTTTTTTTGTTATTATTATTTTTTATTTTTGTAGACATGTGGTCTCCTTATATTGCTCAGGCTGGTCTCAAACTTCTGAGCTTAAGTGATCCTCCCACCTTAGCCTTCCAAAGTGTTGGGATTACAGGTGTGAGCCACTACATCTGGCCACTGTAGCCAAATTCTTTAAATCTTCTACTATATTATGATGACATCTTAATAATTTATTCAAATATACTTCTTTATTTTAAATTTATTTTAAAATAAAATTAAAATGTTAAATATATTAATTTTGAGGAAAATATTCAATATCATTTTCTCTCAATGTAGTGATATTTTATATTTAATTTTGAAATAAATTATACAAATTTGTATTTGGTTTATTATTTGGATTTTCTTTCATATTCTCAAACACAACTAAAATCTTCCACCCTCTTTTCTGTTTTTTTCTTTCTACCTCGAAATAAACCCACTTATTTAAAGTTAAAATATGGTAGAGGTTTTGAAAGAATTGTTAACTATTTTACAATTGCCTAGTTTTTAAGATTATTTAATTATTATGCATTTGCAAGTGATTAAAATTACTTTCTAGCCCAAATACTGAAAACATGGCCTGAAGCTTCCCAGTAATATTTTTGACATTTCGTTTTACTTTACCAGTGATAACAGGTAAAAAATTGTGCTTTATTTATCACATGTCATTGAGATTACTATCCCAGAAAGTCATGTAATATTATCAAGTCTTCAAATTTTAAATACCTGGAAGGCTTCATGGTAACTATATTTGTATACTCGCAAAAGTAGTTACAGATTTTTAAATGATTAATTGAAAATCAGGAGTTGTGGGTCCTATTCTGCTTCTTTCTTTAGCCAGATAATAGAATCATGTACAAATCCCTTGAAATAACTGAATCATAACGACCCTATCTGAAAATCAATGTGTGTTGGGCCTTGACATATTTAGCAATCTCCCCAGTTCTAAAGCCATGTGATTCTTAGATTAGAGACAAAAACAAAACCAAACACAATCCTTGGGTCTGATTTTCCAAGTCAACTAGGTTCAATGTACATCGAAACATGAAAAACCAAATTCTATAGTTTCCATTTTGCTTGAACAGTTCTGATAACAGGGAACCACCATCCCATGGGGAAAATCAGCTGTTTTCCAACATCTGTGATAGTTAAAATGTATTTTCTTAGACATTAATTCAATTGGTCTTTCCAAATTTCATTCATAGGTTTAGGTCTGCCACCTGGCTTTATACTTGTTACATTCAATCAGTATAATTTTCAAACATGATTTTTTTAGACTGTACAACATGATGTTTTGATACACATATATATAGTGAAATGATTACCACAATCAAGCTAATTAACGTATTTGTCACCTAATATAGTTAGTTTTTGTGTGCATGTTGTAACAATACTTAAGATCTACTTTTAGCAAATTTCGAGTGTACAATACATTGTTATTAACTGTAGTCATCCTGCTGCATATTAGGTCTCCAGAAATTATTTCTCTTATAACTGCAAGCATGTGTCCTTTGATCAACATCTCCCAATTTCCCCCACCACCTCTCCCGGGTAACTCCCATTCTATTCTGTTTCAATGAGTTTGACTTTTTTAGATTTCACATATAAATGAGATAATGCAGTATTTGTCTTTCTGTGCCTGGCTTATTTCATGTAGCATAATGTCTTCCAATTAGTAAAACTTTGTATATAAGTAAAAATTCATTCACTTCAATCTCTTGATTTTTCTAATACTTAAAACAATATAGATTGCAGAATTAGCAAACTTCTAGTGTCATTTAAATTTACACATGAAAATAAAACAAATATTTCAACTGACAGCTCACATATCCCAACTGAATATTGGAAGGCATAATTGCTAATATCTGTCATAAGAAAATGCACACATCTCATTACAATTTCCCTAATAACAAAGCTATTGGGTGATCTGATACAAGGAATAAGAAAACTACAGTGTTATGCCACTTTACCAAAAAATAAAAGTAGTCAAATAGTGTTTTGTAAGGACTTATTATGTGCCCAGTACTCTACTAAGCAAAGTACTTACTAACCAAGTATAAATCACAGGTATTTTAATTGTAAACTAATAGCTTTAATTATTCTTGTTTTGTTTTTGCTATATCCTGTCCATGCTCAAAACATTATATGCAACTTAATTCAAATAATAACATTATAAGGTAGGTGTTTTCTAATCATACCTGATGAAAAATTAAAACTTAAGAAGTAAAGTAATCCGCATGAAGGTACATAGCTGGGATTTGGGGGAGCTAGGAAGTGAAAATGGGTCTTTAGACTTCTGATATATTCAGTGACATTCAACCATTAAACTGTAAACTCAAGCTCACACTAAGAACAAGAGACGTCACAACTTGTGAGCGATTAGTCCTCTCCAGTGGGGGGTTTTGTATTGACAAAAGACACAATTCTATAAATTAAAGGATAGATAACAGAAGACACATTCCTATAGTGCACTTCCAGAAAGTTACATTTCGGCATTATAAAACCCAGAGCACACTTAAGATTCACAATTAAGCACAATTAAGGTTTTCCAGAAGAGGTAAGAAGTCACTAGATAGATAGATAGATAGATAGATAGATAGATAGATAGATAGATAGATAGATAGAACAGAATCCTGAAGAGTCAGACCTGTAATTTTTCCTTAATCTTTTTGGCGCAAGATGACAAACCCCAGGTATTTACCCAAGATAGGGATACTGCTTCAGTTTTAGTGTCTATTTTCTTTTAAAAATTTTTATTTTATTTTATTTTTTTGAAGAGATGTTCACGCTGCTCTTAAAGTTCTGGCCTCTAGGCGTTCTCCTTTATGTTGGTTTTTCCTATGTA
>NW_012114899.1:5593483-5604694 GCF_000951035.1 Colobus angolensis palliatus
CTTAAAGTTCTGGCCTCTAGGCGTTCTCCTTTATGTTGGTTTTTCCTATGTAGAAAATTTGCTACACATAGCCACTCATTTATTGTTAAATCGATTTACCCAAGATAGGGATACTGCTTCAGTTTTAGTGTCTATTTTCTTTTAAATTTTTTATTTTATTTTATTTTTTTGAAGAGATGTTCACGCTGCTCTTAAAGTTCTGGCCTCTAGGCGTTCTCCTTTATGTTGGTTTTTCCTATGTAGAAAATTTGCTACACATAGCCACTCATTTATTGTTAAATCGATCTACTTATAGCTTTTTCAAATTTCATATTCATTGTTGTTCACACACACATAAGTAGAAAAAATTATATGTAATGGAAAGACATAGAAATTTGGGAAGATACAAAGTCAATGTTGAGTGGAGAAATTGGGCTTGACTATCATATAAGATGCTACTACTAAAATACAATTACTAAAAGAAAAAAATCTGAATTAAATGATAAATGTCACAGGAAAACAATAAAGAATTATAATTATATAATATGTCTCATCCTTTGTGAATTATTGCAATGTACTCATCATGTGATAAAATATGTTCCAATCACAATAAGCATCAACTTTTGAAGGACATATTGGAATTATCTTCATTCCACATCACAGCAGGTAAATATTAGAATACATTCATATTCCTTGGTAAGATTAATTCTGGATAACAGAACCATATCAGTAATATCCAAAAGAGTTGTTTGATTATTGTGAAATTTTTTATTCATGAAAAAAGTTGCTTTTCAGCCAATAAAGTGAAGCAGCAAGAGAAGAAGAAAAGCAAACTTGACTGCTAAAAAAAAAAGATGAATATTATTGATAACTTTCTTATTAACAGATTTCTTCATTACTCATAGCAGTGGATATACACAAATCAATTTAGGGGTAAATTCTAAGTGACATATAAAAAAAAGAGAAAAGATATACCTAATGTAATGACAAATTAATGGGTGCAGGACACCAACATGGCACATGTATGTATATTTAACAAATCTGCATGTTGTGCACATGTACCCTAGAATTTAAGTATAATTAGAAAAACAGAAGATATAACAAATCATTTTCTTCAAATATTCTGTATTTCCAAAAAAATTTATAATCCTCAATTTACAAAACCTTAAGCAGCATTACCTATCATAATGTCTTACAAGAGATTCATGTCTTACAAAGAATACATTCAATACAATTTCCTAAAAATTAACTTATTATATGCCTAGTGAATATTTACCAAGAGCATTTATATAGAAAATACAATGATAATCACTGTATCTCATGAACTGCTGCTATCTTAGCAATAATTATGTAATTTTATTCTTATATTTTCAGATTAGAAAGTTTTATGCAAAAGTATTTAGGCCATTTCTTAATCATGTGTTTTAGAGTCCCTAAACTACATTTCTTTAGCTTTCAAAAAATTTAATATAATTAAATTGAAAGTTTTCTTTAGATGTTCAATACATATTTTAGGAACATTTAAACATTAAGCAATAAGTTTATTCAAATAAATTGTTCCTACTGATTTTTTTTATTTAATTAACACCATACTCTTGAATCCACAGTCTTACTCTGCTGTGTGCTGCTATAAAGAAATACCTGAACCTGGGTAATTTGTAAAGTAAAAAAGTGTATTTGTTTATGGTTGTGCAGACTGTACAAAACACATGGCACCAGCATCTGCATATACTGAGCTTCAGGCTGCTTCCACTCATGTTGGAAGGGGAAGTGGAGCTAGTGTGTGCAGAGATTACATGACAAGAGAGGAAGCAAGAGAGGAAGAGGTGTTAGGCTCTTTTTAACAGCCAGCTCTCATGCGAACTAATAAAGTGAGAAATCATGCATCCCCACTACTGCCTTACAGGGAAGGCAAAATCTATTCATGACGGGTCCATCCCCATGACCCAAACACCTGTTATTAACCCCACCTCCAACATCGAGGATCAAATTTTGACATGAGTTTTGGAGGGGAAAATATCTAAACCACAGCATTAAAGTTCTCCCTTCTGTAAATGTAGGAGGAAATCAAGATCTGGAATAAGGGAAGTAGGACAAGGAAAGGGTAATTAACTGCAATTCCTAAAATAGAAATTATCTTCCTCACCTTTGGTGTATTGTGTATGCTTTTCCTAAGAATTAAAGTTTCTTCAGTCCAAGTGTTTTCTTTTTTTGCTAATCATAACTTATATGTTATTCAGTTCCTTAATTTTTATGGCTCAAATAATGGGATTAAAGTATTTTTATGGGCTGGACATTATGACTCATGCCTATAATCCCAGCACTTTGGGAGGCTGAGGTGGGCAGATCATCTGAGGTCAGGAGTTCGAGACCACCCTGGCCAACATCTCAAAACCCTGTCTCTACTTAAAATACAATGATTAGCTGGACAGGCTGACACACACTTGTAATCCCAGCTACTACACCAGAGGCTGAAGTGGCAGAATCGCTTGAACTCAGGAGATGGAGTTTACAGTGATTCAGTGAGCTGAGATTGTGCCACTGCACTCCAGCCTGGGTGACAGAGTAAGACTCCATCTCAAAATAAATAAATAAATAAATAATATATTTTTATGGTCACTCCTCCTATCTAATAAATATTGTTCTTCCATAGCCATGCAAAATAGAGAACAGCCTGCAGCAAATTCTCAGTCTGAGCTACAAAATCTAATGTACATTCTGGATGTGTGAATAAGTGTATTTTCAACTACTTAAATTTGTTGTAGTAGGAAATTTTCATCACCTAGACAGACTTAACATTTACTGGCATATTAATTTTTTAAATACTGGAAATTAAACTTTAGATCTAGTTTGTAAAGTATGATTATCATAGTTTAGATCATTTAAAAATACAATGTGATACAATAGTATAGATAAATAAATTATACACAGAAACATACATAATGTATTTTGCATATATATATATATTTCCCTTTAATTTTCACACTTTCTTCCATTGACTACCAGAAAGAACGATTTTAAATACTCACCAAGTGCATTTCATCATCTTTGAAGTAGATCTATATTTTTCTTACAACTATTTATGTAATTATATTGTTAGATATCAATATGATAAAATAATTACATTTTTAGATGTCATGTTTTATAAAATGTTATATATCTATTTTCATAAATTAATTCACTGAGATGACGAGTCTGTTAATTGTTTTTCTATTCTTTTAATTTTATTTTCAACTTCTTTATATTTTTTAATATGTTTTAGGACATAAATTTCTATGATGCTCATCTTTATTTTAAAGTTTTTTTTTTAAACTATACATCGTTTAAAGCATACTTAAACTCACATATTTTTCTATTTCTTTTATGTTAATAGCTTGCAGAATTAACTTAACTTTTGTTTTCAGTATTTTTTCCCCTTTACTCTGAAGTTGAGGTTTTTTTCTTTTTAAGTTCTTGGATACGAACTTTACATTTTCTCTGTTTCTACTCTGAGTATCTTAGCTGTTGACTTTGCATTTTAGTTTTATTGACTTCTTTCAGAGAGCCCATTAGAGAGGTCTCCTATTATCCACAAGGGATACATTCTAAGACTCTCAGTAGATGCTTGAAATTATGGATAGTACTGAGCCCTATATATACCCTGTTTTTTAATACATAAATACTTATGATAAAATTTAATTTATAAATTAAGCAGAGTGATGGAATAACAGCAATAATACTAAAATAGAACAATTATAAAAATAGACTACAATTAATGTTATATAAATGATCCTTCTCTTTCTCAAAATATCTTGTACTGTACTATACTCTCCTGTTTGGCAACTGTAATTGACTGCAGATAATTGAAACCACAGTAAGTGAAAGCAAGGATAAGGGAGAAACTACAGTTGACACTTGAGCAATGCAGGGGTTAAGGCACTGATCCCTGCACAGTTGAAAATCTGTGTATATCTTTTGACTCCCCCAAAATATAACTATTAATAGCTTATTACTGACGAGAAGCCTTATGTGTAACATAAACAGTTGAATAACACAACTCTTTATGGTATATATGTATATAATGTATTCTTATTTAAAAAACTAGAGAAGAATATGAAGAAAATAAGAAAGAATAAATGTATTTACTATTAATTAAGTGAAACTAGATCATTATAAAGGTCTTCATCTATCTTATCTTCATGTTGAGTCTGCTGAGGAGGAGGAAGAGGAGGTGTTGTTCTTGCTGTCTCAGGTGTGGCAGAGGCAGAGGAGGTGGAGGATGTGGAAGAGGGACAGGCGAGGCAGCGACATTCAGTGTTACTTTATAGAAATACATAGTAATTTCTCTCTGATTTTTTGTTTTGCTTTTCTGTTTCTCTAAAAATGTTTCTATATCATATCAATCCTCCTTCTATCATTTGTTTCAGTGCCAGTGATATCATAGTAACATCCATGTCATAAAAGGAGTCAACAGCAGTGTTGAATAATTGGAACACTTCTGCCATATTGTCTAATGTCAGTTTATTTTCTGGCACTGTTTCTTCTATGTTTTCTTCCTCCTCATCTGGTACTTGTTCAGAAGCCCTCATCTGAATCAACTTGTCTTGTGTTAGTTCCTCTGGTGGGGTGTCTGTCAGCTCTTGAATTTGTCCAAGATCCATATTTTCATACCCTTTACCTCAATCCCTCACCCATGATTTTTTTTTGTTGTTGTTATATTCACAATCTCTTTCATGATTTTCTTGATTGGTTTTCTTGTAAATCCTGTGAAGTCACATATAACATCTGGACAGTTTTCTCCAGCAGAAATTTGTATTGGGCCTCATGGCTTTTGCAGCTATTTCTATAGCAACAATGGCATCTTCAATGGTGTAATCCTTCCTGATTTTCACGATATTCTCTTTATTGGGATAATCTTCCATAGTGTTGTCAATTCTTTCCATAGAGTACCATGTGTAATGAAACTTGCAGGTCTTTATGATTCCCTAATCTAGAGGCTGAATTAGAGACATTGTGTTTAGAGGCAAGTAGACCACTTTAATGTCTTTTGGGTTTAGCTCATGGGGTTCTGGGTGACCAGGGGTATTGTCCAATATCAAAAGTACTTTAAAAGACAGTTGCTTACTGACAAGATACTTCCTGACTTCACGGAGAGAGAATCAATGGCACCAGTTAGGTTCCTGTTATTCAGATCTTCTTGTTTTACAAGCAAAAGACTAGCAGCTAGTACTTATCTTTAGCCTTAAAAGCTTGAGGTTAGCAAGTTTATAGATAAGGGCAGTCTCGATTTAAATACACAGACACACATACACACACAAACACACACACAAAATATACAAAACAATTTCATTTACATGAAACAGGACAGTTAGCCTATAACTTTTTTGCCGGAAATTCTGATGTTCACTTCTCTTCTCTAGTAATAAATATCCTTGTAGCACTTTTTTTTTTTTTTTCTTTTTTCAGAATAGGGCACTTTCTTATGCATTAAAAACCTGTTGATACAAATATCTTTTTTTCCTCAGTGATTTTCTTAATGATGTCTGGGAACTTGTCTGCTGCCTCTTGATTGGTAGAAGCTGCTTCTCCTGTTATCTTGACATTTTTTAAAAACAGGCTTCTTTCTAAACTTATGAAAGCACACTTTGCCAGCATTACTTTCTCAAGCTTTAGATTTTTCACCTTCCTTTCGCTTTAAGTTGTCATATAATGACTTTCCTTTTTCTAAAATCAAATTTGAGTCCACAGGTATGCTTTCCTTACAGCAATCCTGCATCCACATAAAAGATGCATTTTCATGACAAGACAAAAGAAGGTATTTCACAAAAAGTGCGAGGTTCTGTGTCTTTTGGTGTAGCTGCAGTGATGACTTCTTTACTTTTTAAAAGTGGTCCTAATGCTGGATTCATTTATCTTGAAATTGTGGGCAATTGAAGTAGGTACTACTGTACCTCAATTTACAGTACTATCAAGCTATTCAACTTTTTCTTATAATTTCATGACTTCTTTTTTGCTTTTAAAGAAAAAAATCTGGCATCACTAGTAGCACTTTGTGTGGGTCCCCTGGTGTTATTCAAGGTTTATGATACTGCACTAAACATGATGAACAATATGCAAGAACTTCAGGAGATCACATTTTACTGTGATATCCAGTTTACTGGAGAGATGAGCTGCTCATGCAGAGATGATTAGCCTCATGTGGTGTTTTAAGCAGATACTCGCAGCACTTGAGCTCATCCTAATAGCAACAGGAGGTGGCCACAAAATTATTACAGAAGTACAGTATGTACTGCAGTTAATTTTGTGCAGTTATGACTTAATGCTGCATTTTTATGCTTGTTTACATTTCTCTCCGCTGAGAATGGTGTTAGGTATGGCCTGTAAGTGTTTGCATAAGTTTTGATAAATTGTAACTTTTTTAGAATAGATTTGTGCTTAATTTGTAGTAGGAAATGATAAAATAGGCTAGTATCTACCTATATTTTATGCATTCATGACATGTCAATTATTTTCTTGATTTTTAAAATATTTCACATCTATGTAATTCATCTTTTTATAAATTGTTGTAAATCTACAAACAGTTTTCTAAACACATTCATTGAAAATACATTCACATATTATTGGGCCTGCACATTTCAAATCCATGCTGTTCAAAGATCAACTATATTGTATTTCTAGGGTTTTAAAAATCAAAAACCATGCATTTATTTACTATAGCAAATACTATGAAAACTTAAGATGTTTTGTATCATGAGTAAATGCCCACATTTGCCTTTGCCACAGGAATTTTTTAAGCCTGATTTGTTATGTTTATTTAATATTACAGGAGGAGCATCCTATTCATCGTTTGGTTTTCCACAAACAGGGTAGATGAATTCTTCTCTATTCATCTGGCTGTTTTGGAAAACTTAAGTCATAAGCAGCAGGTATGTTTACTGTTTAAAGCTCATAACAAAATGTCCGTTGCTTTATTTACTAAGGCTCTCCTAAACAAAAGAGTGATCTTCTATTGTGTGTTTACCTGCATGTGTTAACAATGTATTTAATATTGGATAATGTATGGTAGTTAGACATTTTCTTCTTGAAAACAATCCATAAAAAAGTGATTTTTTTTTCCTAAATGGATATTCTCAGATGGACATAAGAAGAAGAAATCCTATGAGCCTTCAATGACTACATGGAATGAGTAATCCAAATCATTTTATCCTGACTAGCTCTCTTTTAGCTGCAGGATTCCATTTTCAATGACAATACTCCTGGAACCTAGAATATTATTCATCTGTATTATGAGTTTTTTTTGACTGTTACAACTTTTCTGTTTTAATCAGTGTGTTGACTATTTCAATACAAACAGGGCACAGTAAAGTTACATAAAAATAACTGCATTTTCTTCGTACATCCAGTGACATGCTACGTCTGGTTTACAAGATAGGATTGTAATACTTTCAGGAATTTATCAGGCTAGTTAAACTCTTTGTAACTTGAAATTAGCCATGGTTGGAGTATAAACATGGATGTTGGAAAATACTATAAATCAGAACTATTCCTGGTTAATATAACTACATACAAAAACCAAAGCATAGTAAAGGTTTCTGTTGTTAGACAAAATCAAATGAAAAGGAAATGTATTTGACATAAACTATACAATAAGAAGATATGAGACAAACATAAATACACATTGCATATTATTGTTATTATTATTATTGAGACAAAGTCTCGCTCTTGTCGCCCAGGTTGGAGTGCAGTGGCATGATCTCGGCTCATTGCAACCTCAGTCTCTGGGGTTCAAGCTATTCTCCTGCCTCAGCCTCCTGAGTAGCTGGGATTACAGGCACCCATCAGCACATCCAGCTAATTTGTATACTTCTAGTAGAGACGGTGTTTCACCATGTTGGCCAGGCTGGTCTCGAACTCCTGACCTCAGGTGATTCATCCCCTTCGGCCTCCCAAAGTGCTGGGATTACAGGCATGAGCAAACCTTCTTAACTATAATAAAATGGTCCAAAATGGAAATACTAATTCTCCCAGCAAAAAAAGAGAACATCCTAGATTCTTATCCTGTTATTAAATCTATTTCCAATCTAGGATTTATCTGTGAATTCTCTAGGTCAACTATGTATATAGCTCACCATGGTTAACTCCTCAACTTAACTCCTCCCAAGAAATCCAATAACACAATGATGGAGAGGAAACAGAAAATGCTAGTACCTTTGGTGAAAGGCAGAAGAATAAAGCAATGGAGCAATCTTTAGTCCGTAATTTATGAACGACTGATTTCTTTTCAACATAGAAAGCAAGAACTTTGCCTTTGCAATGGATTTTAAGTCAGTTTGATTGATTCAGGTTTGCTCTCTTGTTAGATATATTTAAAGACCACCTCTTGAAATACATGAGTGCATCCAGAAGAGTTCTCTTCTAGACGCTGCAGCCCATTAGCAGTATACTTTCTATTGGTATACACTTAAAGGTCTGGAGATTGCCTTAGTTGTTAATTAAACGCAGGCCTAATTACCAGTGCTGTTTCCTCCAATGATACACATTTCAAGCTGCAGTCTGCTGCTGGTTGATTACATGGCATTGATGGTGATAAATTGGGTGAGATATTAAAATGTTAACAGACTTATCAAGACACTTTTACTAGATCATATATGAAAATTTTTACAACATTTAAACTGTTCTCTCTCTCTCTCTCTCTCTCTCTTTCTTTCTTTCTGATGGAGGCTTGCCCTGTTGCCAAGGCTGGAGTGCAATGGCACGATGTTGGCTCGCTGCAACCTCTGCCCGCTGGGTTCAAGTGATTCACCTACCTCAGCCTCCCAAGTAGCTTGTATTGCAGGTGCACACCACCATGCCTGGCTAATTTTTTTTTTTAATCTTTAGTAGAGACTGGGTTTCATCATGTTGGCCAGGCTGGTCTCAAATTCCTGACCTCATGATCCACCCGCCTTGGCCTCCCATAGTACTGGGATTACAGGCGTGAATCACTGCATCTGGCCTTATAGTTACTGTTTTCATAATGATGGAAAAGAATCAATTTGCTTTCTGTTTACACTCTTGCTATTCAACTTATTTAGTAAACTAAATATGCTTCTGTTATAGACTGACTATACTTCCCTGCCAGATTCACATATTGAGGCCCTAATGTGATGGTGTGTTTGGAGATGAGACATTTGGAAGACAATTGGGTTTGAACAATGTCATGAAGATGAAACTCCCATGATAGAATTGGTGCCCATATAAAGGGATGAAAAGCCCAGTGCTCAATCCAAACACCATGCAAGGACAAAGTGAGAAAACAATCATCTATGAACAAGGAAGCAGGCCTTCATCAGACACCAAAATTGCTGATACTCTGATCTTATGCTTCTCAACATCCAGAACCATGAGAAATCAATGTTTGCTGGTTAGGCTGCCCAGTCTATGGTAGCTTATTACAGCTACCTGGAAGGACTAAGAGAACTTCTGAATAAATTATCCAAGATACAGAAAGGCCATAAGCATGCATGTGCTCATTATAGCAGTATTTATATTCAAATAATAGTATTTAAATAGAGTTAGGGGTTATGGATTTATTACATTTTCTAAGTACTTTCATAATTTTTGTGTAGGAAGTAGAAAATATATTGTAAAATACACAACAAAAAGCAGAACACAAAGGACTAAATATGCAAAGTTGCAGTTATGTAAAATATGTGTATTGATAGGTACACAGACTAGAAGGACATTTGCTATACTGTGAATAGTATTATAGTGTGTGATTAGGTGTGATTTTTCTTTGTTGTAAAGTATACTTTTCTGTTATATTTTATGATATCAAAATATAAACTGTAGCTAAAGTTTAACTTCCAATATGTTTCAAATTAATATATCAGTAAACGTAAAGCACTCCTAATTAGTTAGGTTTCCAACTAAAAAAACAATAAATTTTAGGTAGGGAGAAATCATGGCCAGTCAATAGTTTCAGGCCTGAAATAGTACTTCCTTCACAATTCCTTGATAAGAACTTAGTCATGCAGTCACACATACAATCAAGTACTGCCTGAAATTGTTGTGACTTGCCCAAGTATAATTACATTATAATGAAAGAAAAGAGAACAGATTTTAGAGGATAGACAGTAGTCACTACCAAAATGATGATCCCCATGTTTAAGTACTTCATAGAAACAACAGAATCTTTGGCCTTAAGAGACTAACATGCCTAGGACAACAGTGTATACTTATCAGTAACCAATAAGCAAAGACTAATGATTAGTGACTGGACACCTGGTTCTTTGGTGCTACCTAACATTCCAGAACACTCACCCAACTTTGTGCCCAATGAGTGAGACTGAATTTTCCATGAGTAGAGAATCATAAGCTTCATTCAGATTTATGTTAATTAAACTACTCATTGAATATTTGGATTTAGGAACTAAGATTCATAACCACTTCATAGAGTTTATCAAAGAATGTGTAGTTTGTCAAAGTAGTTTAAATTTCACAAATTTCTTAAATTTTTAAACATTTGCTTCTTAATCCCTTGAATTTCTAGTTTCTTAATAGGGTATGACTTTATCTAATAAAACTTATTACCTTAAATTAATTCTAAAATCTAATTCTAAATTAACATAAGCATCATAAGTAAGTATGATTGGAAAGATTCCACATTAGTTTGCAACTCCATCGCTTAAATGTCTAGAGAAGTTTTCAGCCATGAGGTTACAGAGAAAAGGGAAATCAGTATTAAATGTTTTGCTGAAACAAATGAAAAATTGCTCATTTTACCTCCATTCTACTATAAAAAGAATTCCCGTCTATCCAAAACAGTGATGGGTTATAAGGTCGGTGAAAATCACAAAATTCTTTTCATTGCTAATAAATTCAAGCCTGCCTTTTCTGTCTGCTTCCTATGTTAATTTTATTATAGACGTATGTCGAAGTTACTCCTATTTTTGATTCATTTAGTAACAAGGAAATTTAGGGGAAGAAATTGTTTCCATATACACACATATGGAATAAAGAAGACAGAAAACAACAGATTGAGCTTTATTCTTGATATTTATTATGACTTTTTCCAAATTAACAAAATTACATAATGTAAAGAATGTGGAAATTTCCTCAAAATCAAATAAGCAGAAGAAAAATAAGCACTGGCAAGTCAATTTAATAAGAGATAAACAGGCCGGGCGCGGTGGCTCAAGCCTGTAATCCCAGCACTTTGGGAGGCCGAGACGGGCGGATCACGAGGTCAGGAGATCGAGACCATCCTGGCTA
>NW_012114899.1:5604848-5620686 GCF_000951035.1 Colobus angolensis palliatus
CTCAAAAAAAAAAAAAAAAAAAAGAGATAAACAGTGTAAACATTTAACATAATTCTTTCACATATTGAATCTATGCATAAAGATATATATATTTTATTTGTTGTATTAATTGTACAGTAGTTACTATTTTTAATATTATAGCATAAAGTTTATTAATATTCTAAATAACATTTTCAATGCCTGTATAATATTATAAGACATTTCCAAAAATTACTTAATTTCTTAAAGAGCCAGTAAGATGTAGGGAATAAGGGCTGTATGTATTTTGTGTTCTTGCTCTGCCCACTTCCACTTTATATCAGGTAAGTTCATTATACTTTTTAAGGATACAGAAATCACAACAGGGGTTTGTGAAGTTTTAATGAGATATTCAACGTATATTGGAACAGTGTCTGGAACATCAGGAGTATTTAATAAATAATAGATGTTTTCATTAAGAACCTGTAGTTACAGGATAGCTGATTAGCCTTAGTGAGAATGTACTCATTTAAAAAGCTGTGTTGTATCAGTGCATGTTTACCAGAATTAAGTCTCACTTAACCAGATTCTAAGGTCATCAAACTTTGCTTGCAACCAGTTCTCATTCCATGACAATCAGATTTACATGGACTCAAACTTTCAGTTGTTAGGTTAATTAGTCTTCTGAGAGTTCTAAAGTATTTGTATCTACTAATAAACCCTCATTTAAATATGATTAAAACCACCAAAATAACAATAAAATCAAAAAAACAAACAAGAGGGTTCCTGTTCCTTAAAAGCAAAGACAGCCTAACTAAAATATAATTCTGACCTAAACAGAATTTAACAAGAATCTGATGGCATTCATTTGGAGAAAATGTACTCCCTTATTGCCCCATGAACCAAGAACAAAATAATTAGAAAAGGGATAAACTGTATGAAGAAAACAAACAAAATATTGTTAGAAATTCAATTTCTCTAATTATGACAATGTTGTTGGAGGCATTGACTTATTTTATATTTATTTACTTCTTACTTTTTTAACTAGTATAAGTTATATCAGTTTATATCCTCTATCTCACGAAATAGTTTCCTTTTCTTATGGCAATTAGATTGTAAATATAAGTGAGTTTCAAACTTTGTTTTGCCTAAATTTAGTAACAAAGTCAATGTCAAACACTGTCTGTTCATTTCTGAAATGACTTTATGAAATAAAAATCTCTTCTTCATAAGGAGCAACATTTGAAATTCACATGAAGCAATATAATAAGAAAACAGCTCTGTAGGTTGGTAATATTTTTCTTGATTAATATGTGGTTAATCTGAAGACTTACCATAGAAAAGTGGTATAGATTAATTAATGGTTTATTAAGGCAATCTATAAATCTTCTGAAAACAAAAATAATTAGATAATTTGCATCTAGTCCAATTGAGAAACTGTACATTGACCATACAACTTTTTAAAATGAAGACAGATTTTTTATTAACACAAATGATCGAAATAAATTTGTCTTCGGAATTGATAGCCCAATTGAAAAGTTCATTTAATTTAATCCTTTACTATTTTATGCTTAAATCAATTGGGAGTCCAGGGATATTTTTTAATTTTTTTTAAAGTTCTTTTTGCTGGGTGCAGTCGCTCACACCTGTAATTCCAGCACTTTGGGAGGCCAAGGCAGGTGTATCACCTGAGGTCGGGAATTCGAGACCAGTCTGACCAACATGGAGAAACCCTGTCTCTACTAAAAATGCAAAATTAGCCAGGTGTGGTGGTGCATGCTTGTAATCCCAGCTACTCAGGAGGCTGAGGCAGGAGAATTGCTTGAACACAGGGGGTCAGAGGTTGCAGTGAGCCGAGATTGTGCCGTTGTACTCTGGCCTGGGCCACAAGAGTGAAACTCCGCCGCAAAAAACAAAAAAGAAAAAAGTTCTTTCCCAAATTGCTATTTCACTGTTACCTGTGTTTCACACTATGATTATGTGCTACATTCAATAAGGTATGCAAATAATAATAATACATAATAGTGTATTGATAATGATAGTAAATACACAAGCAACTCACTTTTATTTTTTAGTAATAAACTTCTTAAGAACTTTTTTAGCTTTACAGAATAATGCAATGAGAGTACTGAGATTTACTGTGTTACTACACATCCTGGTTCTCCTGCTATTGATATCTTTCATTAGCATATGCAATGAACAGAATGTTTGTGTCCCTGCAAAATTCACATGTTGAAATCCTAAGGCAAATGTGGTGTTAGGAGGTGGGACTTTTGAGAGGTAAATTGATCATAAGGGTGGAGCCCTCATAAATTGGATTAGTACATTTATTAAAAAGAAAAACAAAACCCAGAGAGTTTTCGCGCCCTCTGTCCACCATGTGAAGATACGATGAGAAGATGAAGGCAGTCTGCTTACTACCCACAAGAGGGCCCTCACTGAGACAGGAGAATAGGGAAAATGAAGCAGGAAAATAGGAAACATGAGGCAGCAAGAAAGCAAAGGAAACTAAAAGTTGAATAAAGGGCAGAATGAGTAAAAGTAGGGAGCAGAAGCAAGGTAAAGGTGTATGTGAGCAAGAAGCAAGATAAGAGGCAGAAGTTTAACAGTCAAAACACAAAGACAGAAAAGTAAATAAGGACCCCATGGCTGGTGGGATACAGACCAAACCAGTAAGGAGCAGTTCTTCAGGAACAGGCATGCACATTAAAGAGAAAAAGTAGCTTTAAAATGATCCCATATGACAATCAGCTTATTAAAGCTCATGCATATGGACTGCATATCAGGCACCTAGTTAAAATTATGGGATGGAGGCAACAAGCAAGCTCACAGGGACCAAAGTAACTAAGCAACATACTTATCAATCAGGAGGCAGATACTGGCTAGAAATGAGGCAGCCTTGGGAAGAGAAGGGACACAACACATAAAAAGACCCAAAATATACCAAACTCATGCTGATCTCATATGTCATCTCACAGAGGTCAGTCCGCTCTTCTGCTTCAAGAGTGTAATACTGCGCTTAATAAACCTTTGCTGCCTTGCTTTGTTATCTGTGTGTGTCTTGTCCAGTTCTTTGTTCGCAACACCAAGAACCGGGAACTGTGTGGCATCATCCTGTAACATCACCAGAACCCAACCATGCTGGCACCCTTATCTCAAATTTCCAGTCTCCAAAACTGTGAGAAATAAATATCTGTCATTTCCAAGCCACCCAATTTTTGGAATTTTGTTAAAGCAGCCTGAATTGACTAAGATGGTATGGAACACTTGTTACAATTAAGGAATTATTATTGATAACTATTGTTAAAGTCCATAATTTATTCATATTTTCTTGGTGTTTTCCCTAATATCCTTTCTCTGTTCCTGGATCTCATGCAAAATACTATACTTAGTTATCTATTTCCTTAGACTCCTCTTGCTTGAGATGTATGTTAATTTTTAAGAGCTTAGGTTTTTACATGCAAGTTCCATGCTAAAAAAAAAGAAATGAAGAATTATATTCTCCTTTCTCATGCAAACTGATTAAAATATATGGAAGAAGGTAGTTATCAAATTCCCAAACTGATATTGTAACTGAGTAGCTTAGTTTCAAAATGCATTTTACAACTTTTTTCTTTTCTCTAGTCTTAATATTGAAATATACTTTGAAACTCGCTGTTTTCCTCCCCTCCCACTGGAGACTCCTTATACTGTGCTAGCTTATCTAATTATGTGCATGCTAAGAAATTCCAGGGGCTAATTTTGAAATTCATCAGGTATGAAGATCTAGCTACAGATTCCTCCCCCATCTAGAGATTACCACAAGGCAGCTAATCTAAAACCGGTTTTTGTGATAGCACAAGCCTGCACTCCTGGTGGACAATAACCCAAGATAGCCATCAGAGAGAGTTATGTAGATCTTGTATTATCCTGCACCTCTCCCACATATTGTCATGCCAAGTTTCCCCTTTTTAACTCCCTCATTCAGCCCAAACTTTGAAAAAGTATTTTATTTTATTTTTTATATTTATTTATTTCAGATGGAGTCTCACTCCTGTCTGTCGCCCAGGCTGGAGTACAGTGGCACTATCTTGGCTCACTTCAAGCTCTGCCTCCCAGGTTCATGCCATTCTCCTGCCTCAGCCTCCCAAGTAGCTGAGACTACAGGTGCCCACCACCACGCCTGGCTAATTTCTTCTTGTATTTTTAGTGGAGATGGGGTGTCACCATGTTAGCCAGGATGGTCTCGATCTCCTGACCTCGTTATCCTCCTGCCTCTGCCTCCCAAAGTGCTGGGATTACAGGCGTGAGCCACTGCACCTGGCTGAAAAAGTATTTTAAAGGCATGAGCCTGGCCATTTCCCGATTGCTAGGCTTTGACTAATAAAACTATGTTCTTTTCATAGTATCTTGTTCCTCCTGTTTTGACTCCCAGTGATGAGCAGCCAGATTTACATTCAGTTACAATATACCTATACTTCCACAAAATAAGGAAGAATGATTAATATGGTAAAAGCCACTAGCTTTCTTTCATTTGCCATCTCTGCTTCCATATAATAGATCATTCTGAGTTTTAGCTAAGCACATAGCTATCCAGCTATGATCTGGATTTTCCAGCTCCCTTGTAGCTATGTAAGACAACTATGACTAAGTTAGGCCAATGTGGTATGAATGAAAGTAATGTAGAAGCAACTTTCAGTTTAGCTCCTTCAAATCCACACTTGGATGTCTTTTTTGTCCATGCATTAATGAACTCCCTGCATTCAATATGGATAAAGACACAAACCTAGGAAATGAAAGAGCTACAGGATGGAAAGGGTCTGGATTTCACAACTTCATAGAACAGATTTTCCCACCATGCTCTGTACTATTGATCTCTAAGCCATTTTAAAAGGAAGAAGTAAACTTCTATGTTATTTAAACCCTTGCAATTCTGGGTCTCTATCATTGCAATTTATTATGCACCATAACTGATAGATCCCATAAAATAGATGGCTAGATATTCAAATTTTAAATACACAAATTAAAAAGACTACATTTAAAAATATTAATAAGCATATTGCCAACAATGAAATATTTAATGTTAAGTTATAGCAACAGTAGTCTTTTGTAATGCTCGGTTGAAGAGCTTCAAAAATAAATCAACTTTTATGTAGAACCTCATATCTAAATTTCTGTAAGTGATAAATTCTATACCTGAACCATGTGTTTTCCTCCTGTTAATTAAAAGGAATAAAACACAAATTTATTTTGAAATGAATTTCAAAACTGCCTTGCTTTTTTCAGTGAATTTGAAAGTGACTGCCTCTAAATCATTATTTGCCTTGAAGTAAAAGACATTTAAAAAAAATCTTAATGTAAGGGACATTAGAAGAAAAGGCCTTTGACACTGATGGCATCTATGTAGCTTTCTGTAACAGCAGTCTTCTGTTACTTCATTAACTGTTTAATTTTCACAATATGTTAGTGAAAGCATTCAGCCTTGGAACAACAAGAATAAAAATAGAAGGATATTTTTGTGCATACTATTTGGTGGGCTGTATTGTGACTGTGTATTACAGCTGAAACCACTTGAACATTCCTTGTCATTTTGATCTTGGCACTGTCCCTGAGGCTACTTAATTGGTTATATAACCAAGGTGTCAGCTAGAGGTTCCTGCTCCTTAGAGAACTAGTTAAAATGAGCTGGAAAGCCCAATTTTATAGTCTGTATAAAGCCTTCCTGACAACCTGCTTGTTTCTGGGGACTTTATAATATTGAGCTTAATCTGCTGCTACAGTTTCATCTTCCATCTGCCATGTCACTATATCGGGAATTTTAGCTCCTTTTCTAGATTTCAAAATAAATCCAATTGCATTTTGTTAGTTTTATCACATTTTTTAAAAGCATTGTGAGAATTAAAACAAATCTTGTAGTGGACTGAATAGCCTAAACACAGTAGCTCCATCTTTCCTTTCACTTTGAGAATATATATAGTAATTTAGCTATCACTATCTCCAATGTCCAATTTATGTTCCCAAATGCATCAAGATTCTCAGAAGGGACAATAGTCCTACAGGTATCTACACACCTTAGAAAGTAGCTAGAGTCAGATATAATACTCCAGCCTTTACCCTATTTAAATACATTTGAGGACACTGCAATCTTAAGGGATTTGTTGGTCAGGACCAGTGACTTTAATGCAAGAACGGACATCATGATATGATAGGTAAATGGAGTAGCTAAAAGATTGTTTATGAGCCAGTCTTAGAACCAGGCGAATAAGATGTGCAGGTAGATAAATAATGGCTTTTATGTTATTATTTGATTTAACAAAAAGTCTTTCAACCATTCTGAATTCAGTAACTAAAATCTATTAAGATTATTTACAATAACCAGGCATGCTATTTCCTTTATTTGTTTATTTGACTCAGCTATACATACATGTCATTTTAAATGTCAAAATGTTTACATATTAGTAATTTCATATAGTTCAATATAATAGGTAAGCAAAATTTTTCTCTTAATTTATTCTTATGCTTTTACTAACCTATAGGTATGCCACAAAGATTCATTGCCCAAGATTCAGGGAAAAGATGGAGATATATGCATCAAGTGAGGGTAAAATTCAAGATGATAAGGCACAAAAACTTGATTAGGATAAAGAAATATGGTTCAGGCAATATACATGCTTGCAGTGATTCTGCTACTTAGGAAATCTTATAGAGTAAGTGCTCCAGCTAACTTCCACAATAGAATCATGGAAAAGTGTAATGAAGTTCAGGACATGCTACCCCAAAATATGACATGTGGGCATTTGAAGAAACAGCAGAAGTAAGAAGGTCATTCTCTGACCTTCTCCATCCCTTGTCTTCTGAAGTAGACTATGAAAGAATTATCTGACTTTCCTCTAAGATCCCCATTCCAGAAGTACTTTCCACATAATGAGAGAAAAGAGTGCTCTAATCTCTGAAGACACGGGGAACATAAATAATAGTCTAAACTAACAGACCTTGCTAAGTGTCACCTTCCCACCAGCTTATTACCATTAGATGACACATTTATTGTCTTCTAATAATTCTTCTTCACGACTATCCAATTCTTCGTCAAACTTAGCATAAAAATACATAGATTTCCCTGTTTTTGGGGTCTTCAGTTCTCAAGGTTCTTGGGTCTTGTAAAACTTATATTAAATACATTTGTTATGCTTTTCTCTTGTTAATTGATCTTTTTTCACAATTGTCTTAGCCACGAACCTAGTGATGGGCGAAGAAAAGAAATCTTCACTCCCCTACAAGGGAAATAAAGGCTGTTATTTTAAAATATGAAATCATAATTGTTCCTGTGGTGAATCTGCAGAGTAACCAGCCTTCTGCTGTATTCATTAGAACCTGGCTCTAAGTCATACAAATCATTAACATTATCCAAAGTGTTTTTAAACAGGCAAAAAGCTATCAGCCTCTTTTGTCAAGAGAAATGCCAAATGTTATGCTTCATAGGCCAAAGGAAAACATGAGTTCTTGCAAACATAGACGAGATACTGTGGACTTGAGCTATTACTTCCTAGGCTTCAAAAAAAGGAAAGTCCTTTCATTTTCTAGGGGATGTAAAAAGTCTGTCCCATTGCCTTCTGACAGTGTCCCCATTTGAACCATGATGCACAGAGAGAAACAAAACAGCCTGTCCCACTATTTAGACTCAATATTCAGTTTGGAACAAACCTCAGAACCTGACACCAGAAAGGACATTCAGGGAAATAAAGGAGGCAATTTGTACAGGCTCTATTAGGCAAGAAAACGTAAAACTCAGAGAAAAACAAACTAGAACTTATGAGAAATCAACAGAAGAAGTCAAGAAAAACCATTGCAAGGTACCATGAATAAGTTGCTCTACAGAGATCAATTTTGGCTTTTATTTTTTCTCTCATTTGGGAGGATGAGTATTCAGCTTAAACTAGATCTAAGCAGAAAGAGAAAATTACCATGGAATATATCTATGCTGTGTGTATCATTATTGAAAAAGATGCCCTGAAAAGTCTCTTTCAGTTATGTAAATGGAAGCCTTGTGGAGTCCATTTGCCCGAGAGAAAGCTGTAATAAGAGGTTTGATGTCTAAGTGGCTTTCCCTAAAATAATGTGATTGATAGGAAAATAAGTGAAGATTATAATCTTCTGGAAAAGAAGGATCTGACACCCTAGCTCCCATTTCTGAGATTAGAAGTTGAAGAAAACTCTCATATAGACAAGTATTATCTTAACCCAGACAGAGAGCCCAGTAAAACCAGACTGAGAAAGGCCATACGGTTGTTTCAGGGATGAAATTCAAAATACAAAAAGGTTAAATAAAAAATCTGGGTCCTCTAGGTAGACAATGTTGAATCTGTGCCAGTTCTTATCTTACTTTATAATCTGTCAGGTGAATGTAAGTTGACAAAGCTGGCCTCCAACTGCTGCACCACGAGTGCGTACCATTTTTGGTGCATTGACTCCTTACTCTGCAGGAAGACTGAACTGCGACATTCAACTTCTCTTACAATGACTTTCAACTTTGACTGTAAATTAAAATTTTCAGAGGGGACTTTAACAAATTCCCAGTGCCCAAACTGTCTTAGAATTTGTGCATGTAGGACTCAGTAATCAGTGTTTTAAAAAGCAGCCAAGTGATTTCAATGTAAGAAAAGGTTGAAAACCACCATTTTACAACAGTCCTACTCAGAATTTGAAGTGCTAACTGACCACCAAAGGGTCTTGTAAAAACTCAGGTTCTGATTCAATAGGTTAATGGTGAAGCCCGGAATGTTACATTATTAACTGGTTCCCAGATGATACCTAAGTAGCAAAGTCTGAAAGAACCTGTGGTGAACTTCACCTCTTCAGCATCTGTGAGAGGAGCTGGTTGACTGGACTTAGACTCTGACGCTATGTTTCCAAACCAGCCTTCAGGTGACAACACTTATAATTGACTTATGAAGAGATTTCAAAACCTGACTATGAACCTACTGTGGTATAGTAAGTTTTCCTTTGCCACCACATAGTGAATCTCTTACTGATGTCTTGTGGTTGTTGAGGACCATGCTCCCTCTGTTCAATGGGCAGCCAGTTCTCTCACAGGCCCTACCCCTGGCACTTCTCCTGGTTTCGCATTGCATCCTTTGCTTCACCAGCTGCCTCAGCAGGTAGAAATCGCATGTCTGTTGAAGAATGTTTCATTGTCCCACCAGGCTTCACTTAAAAACAAGATAAAAGTATCAATTTTTAAATGATGATGGCAGATCATTATACCAAATGCAGGTCCCTTCTCAGTATAGGGCCATGTGAGACTGCATAGGTCACACACCCAGGAAGCTCACCCTATTCTTCATTCTTCAATGGCAATGTGTCTAACCTGACCTTTGACATTTTCTTAGTTTTATTTTTAAACTAGCTTAAGAATCTTTCCTCCTACATTTTGCTGGACTGACACACAGAAAGGCCTAATTCTGATAAACGATTTCTACAAATTATACTACTAATTCTGTGATCTACATTTTTTGCACTACTGAGACAAGGAAGTGAATCCTTATCATTCATACAAAAAAAAAAAAGTAAGCAAACCTAATTAATTGCACCTGGAAAAGGCAGGGTATTGCATATTCCATATTCCATCTTCTGACTCTTGCTGTTTCCTGTTTTGAACTTCTTCCGCTTCCTCTGACCCTAGCAAGTTTCTGCTCTCTGACTAGAATTGAGTTTACAGATCTTATTTGACAACACATACGTCAAAGAACAACGTATTGCCCAAATGGCCCGTAACTATGTTCCTCTCAGGGAGAGAAGTGATATTAGGGAAAAATACATTCATATTTCCCTTGAAAATAAATGAAAGCTTAGGTAATGAACTTAAGCAGGAAGCAAGGCATCAAAGACAAAGTTTGTAACTGATAACAGGTGACAAAAGATAGGAGAGACTTAGTATGTACGTGTGTGGCTTTGTTAGCTAAGATGAAGAATTTGGATTATTTTTAAAATATGCGAGAAAGCCATTGTGAAGACTACAGTAACATAACTTGTCTTAAATGTTTTTTTTTTTTTTTTAATTTATCTGACTGTTTTCCAGAAGAGCGGGTGGAAAGAGATTGTCAAGAAGAGAATCAGAGAGAACATTTAAGTCAAAAATATCAATATTCAGCTACGAGATGGTGGTTTAACTGAAACTGACAACAGAGGAAACAGGGACAAGAGATTCCACTCCAGTTGTGGAGGTGAATTAAACAAAATTTTTGAATGAATAAAAGATGAACTAAGGAAAAATCAAACTGGATTTTTTGTGTATATTTATGGGTGGATGATGAACTATTTTCTGACATGAGGAAGAGGGAAGAAAGATGAGACCTGGTATGAAGTAAGAGAGAAGGAAGAATATGATTTATTTGATAAATAAATAAACCCATTGAATTACTACATGGTGATACCAAGTAGGCAGTTGTATATTTCAGTTTGGAATTCCAGGGAGATGAGAAGACCAGGGAGAGTCCCAATTCCTTGGGACTAGACGTAGTGATCTAGAGGGAGTATATGAATAAAAAAAATAGAAGCCCCAGGATTGAGATCTGGATCATTCCAATTTTGGAAAACAAATAAAAGAGATCCTGGAAATGTAATTAAGAAAGAGAGAACATCGACATATGAGGAAATTCAAAGATGTAGCCTCACAACTATCAAGAGAAAGATGTGTTTTTAGGAAAACAGGGAAACATGATGAGATCAAACACATAAATAAATAAAGTAATAATCTCATGTCCCTTGATACATGATCTCAGCTCAAGTATCTGCTCCCCTATTCTTGTGCAATGCTTTTTGGTTTCCCCAGTTGTGGCTGAAGTGGCCTCAGGTACAGCTTGGGATATACTTGCCAGAAAGCAGAATTAGTAAATCTCCATGGCATTTGCATACTGCCAACTCTGTAGGTGCAGAGAGTACAACAGCTGTGGAGGCATGGCTATTTCCATCTAGTTTGCAAATAGTGCCTCAGGGAGCCTCAAGTGTGAGGCAAAGAACTGTCACAGTGGTGGGGCTACCATTTCCAGTGTTTAACAGACTTGTGGATGCAGTGCTGCCCTTGAGAATCCAGAACTGTAGAACTCCAGACTACAACAGCAGCCTGGGAGAGCTGCAAGCACCCAACTCCAACCCATAACAGCTGCTGTGTAGGCTGCACCTAAGTCATGGGAATGTGGTCCTTTGGAGCCTTAGGGTCAGAAACCCTTCTCCAGTTGTTCAGAGGCAGGAGTACAAGCAGTCAAAGTTTATTCTCAAACCTTAAGATTTAATGTTGTTTACCTTGTTGGGTTTTAGACTTGGGATCTCTCACCCCTTGTTTTTCTGAATTTCTCTCCTTTGAAATGGGAATGTCTATCCCATAATATTTTGGAAGTGTATAACTTGTTTGGTTTCACAGGCTCACAGCTGGAGGGCAATTTGCCTTAGGATGACTTGTGCCTTGAGTCCCACCCATATCTGATTTAGAAGAAACTGTAGATTCAGACTTTGAAGTTGATGCTGGAATGAGTTAAGACTTTTAGGGCCACTGGGATGGAATGAATGTATTTTGTATATAAGGATATTAATTTTGAGGGCCCATGGGAAGACCATCATGGGTTGAATATATGTGTCTCTCTAAAATTTATATGCTGGAACTTAAACCCCAACGTGATAGTATTAAGAGGTGGGGCCTTCAGGAGACGATGCATTCATAAGGGTGGAACACTCATGAATGGGATTATTGCCTTATAAAAGGATTGGAGAAAGCCAGCTCAATCCTTCTACCCTTTTACCCTTCTGTCCTTTTGTCCTTCTATCTTTCTGTTCCTTCTGCCATATAAGGACACAACTTTCATCACCTCCAGAGGACCCAGCAACAAGGCGTCACCCTGGAAGCAGAAAGCCAGCCTTCAGCAGACAGTAAATCTTCCAGTACTTTGATCTTGGACTTCCCAGGCTCAGAGTTGTAAGAAATAAATGGCTGTTGTCTATAAATTGTCCAGTCTAAGGTATTTTGTTATAGCAGCAGGAACAGACTAAGACAGAATCTCTAATGACTCATTTTCTCAGTGAAGTGTAAGGCAAGGTCATCATTGGAAGAACATGAAAAAGAAGGAGTTATGAAAAATTAAGGGAAAGGATAATCTTTCCCTTCTTAATTTGTCATTTTAGAGAATGTCAAAGCATATTATGGGATATATTAAGTATTAGATTCTGTTTAGTGTCCATTTTTTATTTATGTCATTAATTTTAAGTAAGACTGGCCAATATGGTCATGGGATTGTCTTTCCAAATGTGTTCTGCTAAAACACTCAGGTATTTGGTTTAACTAGGTAAAAGACTTTCCAGAAGTATGTTGTGAAAGATAACTGTAAGGAAGTTTAGACATTTTCAAAGCAGAAGTTAGTTATAACTATGGACTAGAAACTTTAAGTTGTATAAGGAGAGGAGAGAAGTGTGGGTGAGATGGGGAGTTTTGACAGTAATAATATAACTGAGTAAATTAGTTTGAGTTATCTGTGTGGTCAAAGACTTGCTAAGTTTAAATATTTATAAAAGCATAGAATTGAGAGTTTGAAGGACACAATATAAGATTAGGCATGTAAGATAGGAATGAGAAAAAAATTGCTATTTGAGTGATAAGATTAGTTTATGGATTTATTATCAAATGGAATGTTGAAATCACAAAAGTCAATGACAGAAAGCAAAGTTGGAAATAAAGGAGAGATTTTATGTGCTAAAACTATCCATGAACAAGTGAAACCTCAGAAGCTTGGCCAGTGGTAACAATAAAAATATTTGTGGCAGAACAAATCTTATAAAATGCAAATTAAACTAAGCTTTGGTGAGAAAAATAGGTGATAAATACAAATATATATGCCATTAAAGATGCAGATACATTAACAGAACAACTCAAATTCCAGAAAATTACCCTAAAGCAATACCCAGAAAGGAACATAAAGATTTATGTATATTAATGCTCAATGCAACACTACTTAAGGTAAAAATTTAGAAACTTAAATGTTCATCAAGAGTGAAATAAAATAATTTATTCCATTGAAAATCACATTTCCTAGATTATTCAATACAGAGAGAAAATGCTTATGGCGTGGAACATGGAAAAAGGTAGGATATCTATCTCTATAAACAAGTAAGTTTCAATTTTATAAGGTATATTTAATTTTAAATATAAATATGAAACCATCTGACATTTGGTTAGTAAAATTAAAGATAATTTTCTTGTCATATTCTGTGTATTCTGTGTTATCTAAATCTAGAAACATGTATATTATAGTAATTTTTAAAATAAAGTTTTAAAATTATGGAGTATAAACTAATAATACTTTATATATATTCATTTCTCTCAACATTTCACGTTTTAAAGATATTATCCACTTTTCTGGATTTAAATATAAGAATCAGCCTTCTCTAATGTAAAAGCAAAATAATTTTTTAAGAATACAATGATAAAGATAGTTTTAATTAAGATTCAAAGCTGGTTTTATGAAAAATATTTCATCACCATCTGAGCACAGTGTTGTAAATATGTTTGACCACATTTTCTATTATGTAATGATAAGAAGGGACACTATTCATTGATGACTTTTAACCCTCCTGCCTTAGAAACTGAGGCAAAACTGAATAGCAAACATTTTATTTTGGAGAGTGGGATTCTGAGAGAATGACTGTGAGATGGGAAGATAAGCAGACATGGAGGAGAGCCAGTCAAAGGTGTATTATTTAACTGGTCAACAATAGGAATGACTTATATAACTCAGATTCCATAGAAAAACATATGGAATTATATGAAGTATGTCTCAAAACTCCCTCTCTGGGAAAATTGAGGGAGGAATCATTACCCACTGACTTCTGCTCTCCATTTGTCAGTTTCATCCACGATATTATTAACATTTCTGAACCTCCAGGCTTGTACCTAGATAAGACATCCTCAAACATGGATTTCCCCTTGGCATCAACAGAGAAGCCCTGAGGCAAGAAGAAAGAGACATGGGGCCTGAAGAAGGTTGGAGTTTGCAGAACTGGTAACCATAGCAGTGTCTGGCATGAGACTGATGTTACAGGTATACACATACACTTCCTAGGTAAATTGGGATGTAATGGGCTTTTCTTTAACCCTGAAAACACTGATACAAATCAAACCTGGGGACTAGTATCAGCTATCATCTCCAAAAATAATTCCAAATATGCCAATCATAGACAATCACTTAGAAACACACATTTTAGAAGTTGGCCAAATAGGAGCAGCTCCAGCCTCCAGCACCCAGCGTGAGCGACACAGAAGACAGGTGATTTCTGCATTTTCAACTGAGGTACTGGGTTCATCTCACTGAGGCGTGTCAGACAGTTGATGCTGGTCAGCGGGTAAAGCCCAACCAGTGAGAGCTGAAGCAGAGTGAAGCATCACCTCACCTGGGAAGTGCAAAGGGGAAGGGAATTCCTTTTCCTATTCAAGGGAAACTGAGACACACAACACCTGGAAAATCAGGTAACTCCCACCCTAATACTCGCTTTATCAAGGATCTTAGCAAACAGCACACCAGGAGATTATATCTCACACATGGCCCGGAGGGTCCCACGCCCACGGAGCCTCCCTTACTGCTAGCACAGCAGTCTGAGATCCACCTGCAAGGTGGCAACGAGGCTAGGGGAGGGGCGCCCGCCATTGCTGAGGCTTAAATAGGTAAAAAAAAAGAAAAAAGGCGCCAAGAAGTTCGAATTGGTTGGAGCACACCACAGTTCAAGGAGGCCTGCCTGCCTCTGTAGACTCCACCTCTGGGGACAGGGCATAGCTACACAAAAAGCAGCAGAAACCTCTGCAGATGTAAATGTCCTGTCTGACAGCTTTGAAGAGAGCAGTGGTTCTCTCAGCACAGAGGCTGAGATCTGAGAATGGACAGGCTGCCTGCTCAAGTGGATCCTTGACCCCTGAGTAGCCTAACTGGGAGACATCCCCCACTAGGTGCAGACCAACACCTCACACCTCACATGGCTGGGTACACCTCTGATATGAAGCTTCCAGAGCAAGAATCAGACAGCAACAATCCCTGTTCAGCAATCTTCTATATTCTGCAGCCTCAGCTGCTGATTCCCAGGCAAACAGGGTCTGGAGTGGACCTCAAGCAAACTCCAACAGACCTACAGCTGAGGGTCCTGACTGTTAGAAGTAAAAAAACAAACAGAAAGGACACCCACACCAAAACCCCATCAGTATGTCACCATCATCAAAGACCAAAGGCAGATAAAACCACAAAGATGGGGAAAAAGCAGTGCAGAAAGGCTGGAAATTCAAAAAATCAGAGCACATCTCTCCCTCCAAAGGAACGCAGCTCATCACCAGCAATGGAACAAAGCTGGATGGAGAACAACTTTGATGAGTCAAGAGAAGAAGGCTTCAGTCGATCAAACTTCTCAGAGCTAAAGGAGGAACTACGTACCCAGCGCAAAAAAGATAAAACCTTGAAAAAGAATCAATGAATGGATAACTAGAAAAATCAATGCAGAGAAAACCATAAAAGAACTGATAGAGATGAAAACCATGACATGAGAACTACGTGACAAATGCACAAGCTTCAGTAACCAACTTGATCAACTGGAAGAAAGAGTATGAGTGATTGAAGGTCAAATGAATGAAATGAAGTGAGAAGAGAAGTGTAGAGAAAAAAGAGTAAAAAGAAATGAACAAAGCCTCCAAGAAATATGGGATTATGTGAAAAGACCAAATCTACGTCTGATTGGTGTGCGTGAAAGTGAGGGGGAAAATGGAACCAAGTTGGAAAACACTCTGCAGTATATCAGCCAGGAGAACTTCCCCAACCTAGCAAGGCAGGCCAACATTCAAATTCAGGAAATACAGAGAACGCCACAAAGATACTCCTCCAGA
>NW_012114899.1:5621271-5621826 GCF_000951035.1 Colobus angolensis palliatus
AACAACTTGTACCAGCCATTGAACAAACATGCCAAAACGTAAACACCATCAATGCTAGGAAGAAACTGCATCAACTAATGAGCAAAATAACCAGTTAATATCATAATGACAGGATCAAGTTTAATTGGACTAAATGGTCCAATTAAAAGACAAAGAGTGGCAAATTGGATAAAGACTCAAGACCCAAGAATTTGTTGTATTCGGGAGACCCATCTCACATGCAGAGACACACATAGGCTCAAAATAAAGGGATGGAGGAAGATCTACCAAGCAAATGGAAAACAAAAAAAGCAGGGGTTGCAATCCTAGTCTCTGATAAAACAGACTTTATACCATCAAAGATCAACAGAGACAAAGAAGGCCAAAACATAATGGTAAAGGGATCAATTCAACAGGAAGAGCTAACTATCCTAAATATATATGCACCCAATACAGGAGCAGCCAGATTCATACAGCAAGTCTTTAGAGACTTACAAAGAGACTTAGACTCCCATACAATAATAACGGGAGAATTTAACACCCCACTGTCAACATTAGACAGATCAACGAGACAGA
>NW_012114899.1:5622668-5623110 GCF_000951035.1 Colobus angolensis palliatus
ATGGATAATTTCCTGGACACTTACACTCTCCCAAGACTAAACCAGGAAGAAGTTGAATCCCTGAATAGACCAATAGCAGACTCTGAAATTGAGGCCATAATTAATAGCCTACCAACCAAAAAAAGTCCAGGACCAGACGGATTCACAGCTGAATTCTACCAGAGGTACAAGGAGGGGCTGGTACCTTTCCTTCTGAAACTATTCCAATGGGGAATCCTCCCTAACTCATTTTATGAAGCCAACATCATCCTGATACAAAAGATTGGCAGAGACACAAGAAAAAAAAGACAATTTTAGACCAATATCCCTGATGAACATCAATGCAAAAATCCTCAATAAAATAGTGGCAAACCGAATCCAGCAGCACATCAAAAAGCTTATCCACCATGATCAAGTGGGCTTCATCCCTGAGATGCAAGGCTGGTTCAACATACGCAAATCA
>NW_012114899.1:5625065-5634891 GCF_000951035.1 Colobus angolensis palliatus
TTGGAATCAACCCAAATGTCCATCAGTGACAGACTGGATTAAGAAAATGTGGCACATATACACCATGGAATACTATGCAGCCATAAAAAAGGATGAGTTAATGTCCTTTTTAGGGACATGGATGCAGCTGGAAACCATCATTCTCAGCAAACTATCACAAGAAAAGAAAACCAAACACCGTATGTTCTCACTCATAGGTAGGAATTGAACAATGAGATCACTTGGACACAGGAAGGGGAACATCACACACCGGGGCCTATTGTGGGGAGAGGGGAGGGTGGAGGGATAGTATTAGGAGATATACCTAATGTAAATGATGAGTTAATGAGTGAAGCACACCAACATGGCACATGTATACATATGTAACAAACCTGCACATTGTGCACATGTACCCTAGAATTTAAAGTATAATAATAATTAAAAAAAGAGAAAACATTGGCATACAGCAGGTGCCCAATAAATGTTCATTTGATGGATTAAACTTAAAAAAAAAAGAAGAAACACACATTTTATTAAAAGGCTATCAATGTAAATAGTTGCTTTATATTCTGTCATCTTCTTCCAAGAGCAGTTTTAATAAAGGCACAGAATTATATGGTGTATCTCCTGGTCATAGATTACTAGATATTCTAGAGCTCCCTGAGGTAGGGTTGACGTGTCAGCTATTTGCTGGTTATATGTGGATAAAATGCTAATGATCCAAAAAGTAAACACACATTCAAGATGATCTTGAATGATGTAAACATGCACACACACACTTCTTCTGTTAAAGCTTTTTTAAAAACTTTAATAGAATAATTTAATAGAATATAGTTAAACCCACAGCATTACATTGACATCTATAAACGGAAATTTTGACACTGATCAGTTTTTCTTTTAACTTTGATCCTCTCCCTATTTTGCCTGAAGTTTTAACCTATAGACACATGTTATTTTCACAAGACCATTACTTTATTTTCTGTCAGTGTCTCTCTATCACATGTAAGGTGAAAATGTGTTAAATATAACTAAATGCCTGGACCTTGAATAATACTAGAATTTCTACCCAAAATATTGAGATACATATTCTGTATGTTTTACCTGCCTTGAAATGCCTCACTCAATGAATTGTTGATCAAATTTTGTGTACCCCCGGGTAGAAAATATTTCAATGGCACCAACTGACAGGTGAAAACCTGAGACCTAGAGAGACTTTGTCATCAAAGATCATATGAAACAACAGAGGGAGAGGCCCAAAAATAGCTCAGATATCCTCATTACAAATTCTTCCCATCAGGACTCTAGGACTTCAGGTGACACAAAAGCCATTTAAAATGCTCTATATAAAAAAGACCTATTGGCTCTAACAACTTAAAGGCCCTAAAAGTGAGACTGATGGGACTAAATTTAGGCATATCTAGAACTAGCCATTAAATATTATCAGTCAATTTCTCAGCAGAAAACACATGAAACAATCAAAATTAGGACACTTTTTAAATGTTTTTTTAAATTGTGTGTGTGTGTGTGTGTAACAAAAATCTGTTAGGTGAGGCATAGAGGAATCTCAAGAATTTATTTGGCGGTACCCAAGTACCATTACTGCATCTGAAGTTATTGAAAGTATTAGTTACAGAATCATAAAACAGATAGGAATGTGTAAAGGACTTACACATTAACTTTAGGGACACACTCCATCCCAGGGTGACATCTCCCTTCTCTTGAGAGGCATTCAATTCAAAATACCTAACCCAATTTACCTCTCTTCTCTAATGACCTGTAAAGTCTTCTCATTTTACAAGTGGAAGTCAGAGGGTAAGGGAACCCATTGGTATAGCCCATAAAGGCCAGCATCCTAAGGAGAGTGGAGATTACAGAATGTATCCAGAGAGCAAACAGAAGATATCTAGTGTTGACCAGTAGTCTTGTCTATTGGATTAAAAATCCATATCCTCATGAGAGAAAAAAGCAAAATCTCATCAGCTACCAGGTCTTCATGGTACCGATGTCACCATATCCTAGTCCTGCTCCTGAAAACTAAAACAGCATCAGTTTTTTTGTTGTTGTTGTTTTATTCTGTTTTCATTTTCCATATAGAGTAGCAAGAGGCAAGGGGTACAATAGAAGTCCCCATAATTAATGAAGCATAGCTGCTATAATCCTTGCTTCTGCAGCAGTTTGGCATAGCTTGGTAGGCATAACGTCTCTCTTTCACCATCCATTTCATGATCTTATCCTGGGCCAGAATATTGACTAAAAGGTGTCCTTTACCCTAATCAGCTGATACAAATCTCAGTGCATATGATTTGTGTGGGGTTCTGTCTTCATTGAGTTTCAACATATTTCCATTGAACAAGATTTTTTGAGTAAGGGGATCCCCCTTGGGATCTAAATGTAGTCCTCATTTCCCCCATATGGCAAAACTCAGCCTTTTCCTTTCCCTTTCCTGCTGCAACTCTGGAGTGACTTTCATGTTAGTTTCATTTATCTTGACTTCCTCTTAATCCTGCTCTGCTTCTTCTCTCACATCATTGCTCTTCCTTTTTGTTATCCTACCCTTTCCTAAGCACATCCTTCTTACTGGACAATATTCCCTCATAAGTCTTATAAAGTAGGTGGAGATGATGAATAACCCATACTCGGAATAGTTATAAACTTTGTCCAAAATCTGATTCTTCATAACTGTTCTTGTGGACTTTCCTTTAAGACTGGCAATGAATCCAACTCTATAAACAATCCATCTCTGATTTCTGAGAGTGCTTAACTAGCAAATTCCAGGTATACTTTGGTCTCAGTAGGGGTGAAAATACCACAGCTGTGCAATCTTCTTTACTGTGGATGGTCTTAAATGTGACTTGACAGGTTTAGTTAGAAAATAGAAGATAGGATTGCAGAGTGTTGACTCTGAATCACAAGACCTTGCTGAGAAAATAGAAGATACTTTGACTCAAAAAAAAAAAAAAGTAAAGAAAAATTGTAGATCAAATTAATAACTTCTTAGATTGAACAAATAGATAAACTTAAAACAAAGGATAATGCTATTTCTAGACAAAGATATCAGTTGATATTTGATATAAAAGGAATACTAGGAGAAAATTATCCTATCTCAGAAAGATATAATCTAAAACACAAAGGACAAAGTTTATACAACATGACATCCCTCTAAGTACATCTATGCAGTATAGTTTTCCTAAAATTGCCCTAAATAAAAAAAGGAGACACTTTTCTGGATTTGCAAAAAACAAAATGTTTTATTTCTAGTTGATAAAAAGGCCACACTCTCTACCAGAAACCCTAACATTGTTCCATATTCCTTCTTTCCTTGGGGTGCCAAAATAACAATAATAATAATAATAGTAGAACACACTTCAAGTATCACTCTGACAATACTTTTGTATTAGCTACTTTCTGACTGCAACTACTTGACAATCTCACTACTCACGAGCTTTTCTGCTTGATTATCCTATTCCAGTGAATCATTTGACACAAGATCTCCTTTGTAACTTGTACGCCACCATTAAATATGCCAGAACTTCCCCTTTCTGGAACTTCAGAAAAGAATCACTGGCCAATTATTTAATGATGGCTCTGATTAAGCAATATTTGATGCCTTCTTTATCATTTTATACCTTAAATATTTTTTCCTATTGCCTCCAAGCCAAATATGTTTCAGATGTGGAACACTTACTAGAGGCTGAACCAACTGGTTTCTTTATGCCCTTATTATAGTCATTCAAAAGCCAAAGGAAAGAGGCTCTTAAAGACTGTGGACTATCATATCCACATATCTATAGAATGGACTCATAATCTTCTACTGACCAAGTAATACCCCTGTTCTACCCATTAAATAGACACATTTTCACTGTTAATATTTTGTACGTAATGTAGGACCCATTGAAAAGACTATTCTTTCTCATTTCTCTGTAATCCTTCACCGTAATATAATCCTATGTTCAATCCCAAAGATAGCTGCTGACTTCACAGTGGTAGATATGTATGCTCTGGATTCTCTTGTATGCAGATTATCTTTTGTAATCAATTGAGAAAATCAACTGGACAGTTATGATTATCAGATTTTGCAGCAATATTTCTTGCAATCATTTACCTATAACCTTGGAGACATTCCATTTTTTTGGACACTAATCTTGCATAATGTGTGGTTGTTGTTTCATTATACTTTCCACATTGAGAATCTGTAGACATGCTTCTATTTGCTTACAGTATTAATAAACAAAAGATGCAAAATCTTTAAAAATAAACTTCACTTTTGTCAGTCTCAAGTGGTTTTCAAGATTGTGAAATCCATAGAAAGCAAAGTCTCTTTCTTCTCAAAAATATACTCCAGTATATTCAAGACTTTCCCCAGGCAATAATCAAAAGACAATTTAGTAGATCTTAGTAGATTTAGAGAGGGCAGACACTGGATTCCTATCTGCTTCAAATTGGAAGCCACTTTTTATGATCTAATGCTATCATACCTTGCCCTTGAAAGATGCACTAAGATTTTCCTTTGAAGTTCAAAACTATCCCTTTCAACCCTCATTCCCACCTGATATGTTCAGACTTCTTTACTACCATCCTTTTTTTTTCTATTTGCATATTAAAGATTGGGAAAATGAGAATATGAGGAAAATGAGGATACCAACTCAAAAATACAACGGCCATTACAGACTCAATGATTATGGGTCTTACTCTCTTACTTGATCTCATAATAAAAGCCTATTTGTTTTCTAGTAGGGAAAATAGCCAAAGTTAACAGCAAAGTTAACTGAGACCTATATGTACTTAATTCTTAGGCTCCCTACTTAACCTCATGCTCTCTCATGTGACTTAGATTTCAATTTAGAATAAAATCATCTACAATTTTTATGCATCTAAAATGACCCCTTAGGAAGTACTTCTTTTTTTGCTCACACATATTTCTATCAATTGTTACAGCACATTAACCTGTTATTTTCCTTGCTTTCCTAAAGGAGGGCAAACCTCCTGACTGTCATACACTTATTCAGAAATTTTCCTTGCCTCACTCTGCCCTCCCTTAAATTCTGTGTTCTCCATAGAATCTTAAATGCTATAGGTAGCTATTCACTTGACAATTTAAATTCAATTATAATACAAAGGTAAAATTGATGAGAGTTGCAAAGGCAGCCATCAATAGAGATCTGTGACTTCAACCAACACTTTCAAGAATTTCGAGGGATTTGAGGCTTAACCCTACTTGCAAGCATCAAGTTAGCCTGCCAGAGTTTCATGGATAATTGCAGTAAACACTGCTGGGTCCGGAAGAAAGAACAGAAAGGATTATCCACATCAGTACCCCTGGTCTGTACATCAATATATTTGTGTTAGTTCCCCTTGCCTGATGTCCCATGGGATTAAGACAGATAGAATCAGATGGATGCTTGCACAATTAACAGTTCCTTTATAGGATAGGATCTCTGAATTTAGAGAATCTTAATCTTTCGTAAGTGGACACTAAGCATTCTTGCCCTATGCTGCAGAAGAAGACACTCTTTCCTCCAGTATTTGCTATACAAGTATCATTGAAAGGAGTGTCTAGAATAAATGCATTAAATGTCCCACTTGTAAGATATGCAGAGAAGCAAGAGAAACTCATGAGCAATTGTCTCCTAACAAACATGAGAGGTGTATATTTAGAGATTTACATAAACTAAAATTAGGTCACAGAAGACTGTTTACCAATGCCAAAGAAGAACTGTGAAAGGCAATAAAGGGCTGAGAATTTTCCATGGTAATTTCTTCAGGTCCTTGTCATTGAAGTTCTTCCTCTCAAACCCTCTTGTGCATGACTTTAAAACCTAAGTTTCCTCTCATCTCTCTTAATAAAATGCAAATTAACAAAGCTTCTAAATCTACATAGTCAATTCTTCTCTCTTATGACAATAGTTCTTACCCAACTTTTTGCAAAATGAACTGAACTTTGGGGATCTTTTCCTGCTAAAACCCCAAACAATTAACTTCCTTTCCAGAGTTAGGATAGTCTTTCTGAACCTGTAAGTTTTAAAGAAAGACTTATGCTAATGGTACTCTGGTTGATTTTATCAAACACCAATTTTATTTATTTACTTGATAAATACTTATTCATTGATTTACCAGATATTTATGTGTCCAACTTGGTTCCAGGCATTGAGAATACAAAAATGTATAAAACACCACATTTTTTATTCCTAAAGTTTATATACCAGCTGAAGAGATAGATAATATTCAAATAAATGTGCAATGCTCTATAATGTACGATAAATATGAGGTACATTCCTGGCTATATATTGAAATTATCTGGTTAATTTAGAAAATTTCATCTGTTCAGTTTGTTAAACATATCGATTCAGCATTTTGAGGGTTGGCTCTAAAACAATTTGCCATTTTTCTCAGCTGCTCAGGAGATTCTGATACAGATGAAGGTTGAGAACAATAGAAATAAGCATTATGAAGGCAAACTAAGCACTATAGAGGAGGTAAATATTGATTGGAGTGGATGTACATGAGGGAAGGAGTGATGCCATAGAGAAGGTAAACATTAATTGGAGTGGATGTAGATAGGAGGAGTGTTGCTTTAGGTAAGTGGTCAAGGGAAGTCTGAAATTTCAGGAGAATCTGAAAGGACGTGAAGGAGCTAGCCATGCGCGTATCTGGGGAGGATGAGTCAAGGCCTAAAGAATAGCTAATACAAAAGCTGCAACACAAAGTTTGCTAGGGATATTTGAGAAAGAAAAAGGAGGTCACAAAAGAACATGTGGCTGGATCTGAATGAGATTGGTATAAAATAAGAAAGTAAGTCAGGTGAAATACTATCACTTAGTAGTTTAGAACACAGCTTCTGGAGTTGTACTAGCAGGAGTCAAAGCTCAGCTTTGTCATTTTTTAGCAACATAATGTTGGGCTAATTATTTAACCTTCTTGTGAGTCAATGTCTATTCACAGGTAAGGTGGAAATAATTAAAGTAACAAACTCTTTGTTTGTTACTTAATTTAAACCTATGACTTACCATGTTTACATACATTCATCTGTGTAACATTTGTAACATTTGTTACTTTAAACCTATGGCTTAACATGTATAAACACACATACACATGTGTGTGTGTGTGTGTGTATACATTAAGCCATAACTAGGCACTTCTAAGGAGGAAAAATAAAATTAGCCTCTTCATAGATAACATTGTACTAATTGATAGCCCCTTCTGTATAGTTCACATTAATCAAAAAGTTAAAAATTTGACTTATTCTTGGTAGAAAAGAGGATGAATTATTATAAAAAATGTTATCTTACTTCAAAGTAAAGGTTTTATATGTATCAGTGTGAATGAATTCAATTCTATAAAGAAAATTTATATTGATTCTAGTTCAAGGGCAGTTGTGAGAAAGTTAATTTTTTCCCTTAAAAAAAAATTGCCCAAAGTTCATAGTTCACATTGTAGTTCAGTCTCAGTATTTGTACACTTTACTGGTTTAGAAAAATGTATTGTGGCATGTATCTACCATTACTGTATCATATAGAACAGTTTCACTGCCCCACAAATCCTTGGTCCTCCATCCTTTCATGCCTCTTTCTCCATTGTCCCTCAAAACAAATGACCTTTTCACTGTCTCCATAGTTTCCATAGTCTCCATAGTCTCCATAGTTGCAGGCATGCCATCTGCAGTGGGACAGGTAGCTTCCACTGTGGGCACTGGGAAACACAGTGGCACCTAGAAGCTTGGAGATGCCTGGAACTGCAGAGCCCCAAAGAGGGTGTCAAAGCCTCAGCTCAGGGAGCTCCTTGGTCTGGGCTCCCTGAAGGGCTGCAGCTCTTCTCTCCTTGTCACACACAACGTGGTGAGTGGAGGTGGAGGCATGTTTCAGCCCTGTTTATGTTACAGCTCTTTCAGTCCTGCTGTATGGTGGGACCTGAGTTTTTGTCCCATGTCCAGGAATAATGAGGTATACAGACAACTGGAGTGTGAGCAAGGTGAAGAGGTGGTTTCTTGAGTGTCATTACAGCTCTTAAGAGAACCAAAGAAGGTAGCTCCTTTCCACAGGGAGGTTGTGCTGGTGTCTATGCAGCTCTCAGTGGAGAGGAGACCAGGAGTGGGTAGCTCCTCTCTGCAGGCAGGTCGTTCCATCATCTCCCTGAGCATGGTTGAGTTTGGGGTTTTTATAGGCTTCAAAGGGGAGAAAGTGCACGTTGATTGGTTCATGGGTGGGCCTGGAAAAAGCACCATAAATCCTGACTTTGATCTGCAGTACTGACAGCCTTGTCCCTAGGCTTCAGGCCATCCCTGGCTTGAATATGGGGCTTCAATAGGGACGTACTCCTTTCCACCCAGGAGCCTGTCTGCCTCCTGCCACCATAAACCCGCCGTCCATGGCACTCACAGTCCCCAAGCTGTTTATGTGGATGGGTGCCTGCAGCTGCACCCAGAAGGGTGAGACTCCCACTTCTTCAACTTGGAAGGAGGCATGAATCCAGCTAGCTCCATGAAGTGTGCAGCCGCAGTCATGCTTCCCCTGTTGCAGCCTGTGTCTTCACAACAGCTGTTCTAGATGGCCCACCACTGCCATCACAATTGCTTGATCATGTGGCTAACTTCTTATACTTGCTTGCAAAACATTCACAAAAGGCTTGGTTATATTGCGTAATTACAAAACAGAATTACTGTACTGCAAGTTTACAAAAATTGGGAAAAAAGAGCATTATATCCTTTGGTGGCTATAAACAAAGTATCCATCAGAATAAATCTAATTCTGCTTTTGTAAAATAGTAATTCCTATCATTGCCTAATGTAAGAGAGTAGTAGCATTTGGGGGTTTAAAAGAAAGAAAAATCACGTGAATAGGAGTGGTGAGAGAGGGCATTCCTGTCTTGTTCCAGTTTTCAAAGGGAATGCTTCCAGTTTTTTCCCATTTAGTATTATATTGGCTGTGGGTTTGTCATAAGTAGCTCTTATATTTTGAAATACATTCCATCAATACCAAACTTATTGAGAGTTTTTTGCATGAACGGCTGTTGAATTTTGTCAACAGCCTTTTCTGCATCTATTGAGATAATCATGTGGTTTTTGTCTTTGGTTCTGTTTATATGCTGGATTACCTTTATTGATTTGCATATGTTGAACCAGCCTTGCATCTCAGGGATGAAGCCCACTTGCTCATGGTGGATAAGCTTTTTGATGTGCTGCTGGATTCGGTTTGCCAGTATTTTATCGAGGATTTTTGCATCGATGTTCATGAGGGATATTGGTCTAAAATTCTCTTTTTTGTTGTGTCTCTGCCAGGCTTTGCTATCAGGATGATATTGGCCTCACAAAATGAGTTAGGGAGGATTCCCTCTTTTTCTATTGATTGGAATAGTTTCAGAAGGAATGGTACCAGCTCCGCCTTGTACTGCTGGTAGAATTCAGCTGTGAATCCATCTGGTCCTGGACTTTTTTTGGTTATTGCCTAGATTTCAGAGCCTGATATTAGTCTATTCAGGGATTCAAATTCTTTCTGGTTTAGTCTTGGGAGAGTGTAAGTGTCCAGGAAATTATCCATTTCTTCTAGGTTTTCTAGTTTATTTGCTAGAGGTGTTTATAGTAGTCTCTGATGGTAGTTTGTATTTCTGTGGGATTGGTAGTGACATCCCCTTTATCACTTTTTATTGCATCTATTTGATTCTTCTCTCATTTTTTCTTTATTAGTCTTGCTAGCAGTCTATCAATTTTGTTGATCTTTTCAAAAAACTAATTCCTTGATTCATTGATTTTTTTGTAGGGTCTTTTTTGTGTCTCTATCTCCTTCAGTTCTGCTCTGATCTTAGTTATTTCTTGCCTTCTGCTAGCTTTTGAATGTGTTTGCTCTTGCTTCTCTAG
>NW_012114899.1:5636271-5647464 GCF_000951035.1 Colobus angolensis palliatus
TCTCCTGGATGATATCCTGAAGAGTGTTTTCCAACTTGGTTCCATTTTCCCCCTCACTTTCAGGCACCCCCATCAGATGTAGATTTGGTCTTTTCACATAATCCCATACTTCTTGAATGCTTTGCTCATTTCTTTTTCTTCTTTTTTCTTTAGACTTCTCTTCTCACTTCATTTCATTCATTTGATCCTCAATCGCTGATACTCTTTCTTCCAGTTGATCGAGTTGGTTACTGAAGCTTGTGTATTTGTCATGTATTTCTCGTGTCATGATTTTTATCTCTGTCAGTTCATTTATGGCCTTCTCTGCATTGATTTTTCTATGTATTCATTGTTCCACTCTTTTTTCAATATTTTTAGTTTCATTGCACTGGGGACGTAATTCCTCCTTTAGCTCTGAGAAGTTTGATGGACTGAAGCCTTCTTCTCTCAACTTGTCAAATTCATTCTCTGTCCAGCTTTGATCCATTGCTGGCGATAAGTTGCATTCCTTTGGAGGGGGAGATGTGCTCTGATTTTTTGAATTTCCAGCTTTTCTGCCCTGCTTTTTCCCCATCTTTGTGGTTTTATCTGCCTTTGATCTTTGAGGATGGTGAGATACTGATGGGGTTTTGGTGTGGGTGTCCTTCCTGTTTATTTTCCTTCTAACAGTCAGGACACTCAGCTGTAGGTCTGTTGGAGATTGCTTGAGGTACACTCCAGACCCTGTTTGCCTGGGTATCAGCAGCAGACGCTGTAGAAGATAGAATATCGCTGAACAGCAAGTGTACCTGTCTGATTCTTGCTTTGGAAGCTTCCTCTCAGGGGTGTACCCTGCCGTGTGATGTGTGGGGTGTAGGTCTGCACCTAGTGGGGGATGTCTCCCAGTTAGGCTATTCGGGGGTCAGGGACCCACTTGAGTAGGCAGTCTGTCTGTTTTCAGATCTCAACCTCCGTGTTGGGAGATCCACTGCTCTCTTCAAAGCTGTCAGACAGGGTTGTTTGCCTCTGCAGAGGTTTCTGCTGCTTTTTTTTGCTGTTGTTTAGCTGTGCCCTGTCCCCAGAGGTGGAGTCTACAGAGACAGGCAGGCCTCCTTGAGCTGCTTTGGGCTCCACCCAGTTCGACCTTCCCAGCGGCTTTGCTTACCTACTTAAGCTTCAGCAGTGGCGGCGTCCCTCCCCCAGCCTGGCTGCTGCCTTGCCGTTAGATCGTAGACTGCTGTGCTAGCAATGAGGCAGGCTCCGTGGGTGTGGGATCCTCCCGGCCAGGTGTGGGATATAATCTCCTGGTGTGTGATTTGCTAAGACCTTTGGTAAAGAGCAGTATTGGGGTGAGAGTTACCCGATTTTCCAGGTGTTGCGTGTCTCAGTTCCCCTGGCTAGGAAAAGGGATTCCCTTCCCCCTTGTGATTCCCAGGTGAGGCAATGCCTCGCCCTGCTTCAGCTCTTGCTGGTTGGGCTGCAGCACCTGACCAGCACCGATTGTCCGGCACTGCCTAGTGAGATGAACCTGGTACTTCAGTTGAAAATGCAGAAATCACCCATCTTCTGTGTTGCTCGCGCTGCGAGCTGGAGACTGGAGCTGTTCCTATTCGGCCATCTTGCTCAGCCCAATTTTTTGTATTTTTAGTGGAAATTGGGTCTCACCATGTTGGCCAGGCTGGTCTTGAACTCCTGACCTCAGATGATCCGCCCACCTCAGCCTCCCAAAGTGCTGGGATTACAGGCTTGAGCCACCACACCCGGCATAAAGCTTTTTCATACCTTCTTGTTGAATGTGTATATGGCATCTTGAATCTGAATCAAATTATGTATGAAATGGGGGCAGGAACAGATTCATCCTTTTTTCATAGTGTGACCATTCAACAAAAGCAAAATACATAATAATGAAGTACAACAAGTGGTCTAAATGAATTTCATATCCAGGCTTATAAATTTGTAACAACTATAGAGCAAATAAAACTGATTAACATTACAAAAATAATAATCCTAGTATGTTAGAGCTCAAAGGCATTTATGTAAATATAATACATGAAAATTATTCTAGTATGGTAAAGATTCACCATGTTGTAGTTTTGAAAAATATCCTAAGCCTACTGCTGAGTACCTCTATGACTCTGGATTAGATACTACATTTGTTGGCAAATGTCTTGTTTTCTATTAAAGGATTGAATTAACAACAAGTTTCTTTCCAGTTTTGTGATTAAAGATTTTTTTTGTTGTTGTTTTCAAGGAGAATACATTAAAACAAAGCAGAACAAAACCTCCTCCTGTATTGACAATGATAATATTTCTGGCTATGGATATTTAAAAAAAAACATACTTCTAAGAATGAGGGTGTCATTTCCTTTCTAAAGGAAAAAAAGAGTATTATAGAAGATGCTGTATCTGGCATATAAAATAGTCTGTTTAATATGTGAATGAACCATATTGAGTTGAATATAGATAAATCAAAAAGGAGTAAAGGAAATAAGTGAAAGAACTAAGTTCCTAGGAAGCATTCAAACTTAAAGTTTCAAGAGAAATTTAATGTATAACTGTTTCAGCTACTCATATGAGCCCAACTTTATGAAAAACTAAAGCAAAGTAATATTTCAATCAGGAGACAAAACATTGAAAAAATATAACACAATGCTTCAAATACTATAACCAATTTAACAATTTAACCAGTCACTTCTCTTCTCTTTACAGAAAGGCTTAGATAAGCTAAAATAAGCAATTAGATGTTTAATAAGAAAATTGAAGAAAATATTCAGATACTGACTTTTCCTTCTGCAGTTCTGCAAAATGCCTCCAATACGCAGAAAAATATCAGCAGGATTGTGAAAATAAAGGTAGTCATCTTGAAGTATTAACTATATTTGTGAGAAATTATGCATGGTTTTGGCTTATTTAAATTTAACAATGGTTACATATAATTCTCTAATGTCTTTCAGAAAATGTGAAAATTAACAAATAAAACTGCCTCTTGTTATATAGTACTCTCAAATACCTAAAAACATTTTTATAGATATCTGTACAATTACAGTCATGTACCACATAATGATATTTAATAGCTTATTTTAGCTTATCTAAGGCTTTCTGTAAAGAGAAGAGATATGACTGGTTAAATTGGTTATAGTATTTGAAGCGTTGTATTATATTTCTTTCAATGTTTTGTCCTCTGATTGAAATATTATTTTGCTTTAGTTTTTCATAAAATTGGGCTCATAGGAGTAACAGAAACAGTTATAACAGACTGCATATACAATGGTTGTCTCACAAGACTATAATGCCATATTTGCCGTATTTTTACTGCATAGTTTCTTTGTGTATAAATACACAAATACTTACCATTGTGTTACAATTGCCTCCAGTATTCAGTGTAGTAAAATGTTGTACAGGTTTGTAGTGTAAGAGTAATAGCTACACCATGTAGCCTAGGTTTACAGCAGGCTATATGATCTAGGTTTGTGCAAGTACACTCTATAATGTTTGCCCAATGAGAAAATTCCCCAATTACGCATTTCTCAGAACAATCTTAAGTGATGCATGACTGTAACAGATTCAGTTTTTTTAAGGGTAAATCACTGAGAAATAATTTCTATGTAATATAAATAGAAACTTGACAAATTTATTCAATTAAGATTTATTGACTAGCTGAAACAGGTCAAATATTGTTTTAGGTGCTGAATATTAAAAAATATTATATGTTACTTACCGAGGAAATAGCAAGTATATACACCTTGGTCAGGAACAAGCTTTAAAAGTTCATAGACAATACAATTATGAGCTTACGGAAGAGTGAACAGGGTGAGGGTTATAGACAATTAGATAACATGGGAGTTAGGAGCATAAAAGAGCAGCCTTTAGTCCTGGTGAAAATTTTGGATTTCACTATAGGTGTTCCGAAGCTATTGGGGGTAGAGGGTAATAGCAATTGGTTAAATGACCATCCATTCCAACCTACATGTATTATGCTTTACTATAATTCAAGGCCTGAAAACCTGTCACTTGTATTTATTTTATTATTTTTCTTCCTTGCAGGTATTTTTCTAGGTGCAAGTAAGTTTTGCTAGTTAGATGCACTTACTTGAGATTTGAAATTTGTAAATAAGGAGGGTATTCTTGCTGCTGTAGCTGTTGTAAGTCTGATCTTGTAGTAGGTTTGCCAAATTTAGCAAGCAAACATATAAGAAAGTCAGTTATACTTTAAACAATACATTTTTAGTATAATTAGGTCCAATGCAATATTTAGTAAATACTTATAATAAAAAATGTATTCATTGTTTATGTTACATTCCAATGTAAGGGGGGTGTTCTGTCTTTTATGAGTTTACCCTCTACTTGTAGACATTGAGATTTTCTATGTCAAATCATAAGCTATATGTGTGATGAGAAATAGTTGTCAAGTATAATAGGGGCCTTCTCTTCCCTGATTTGCAGCTCTAATAGAGTATTCTTGAACTAAGTCCTGTGGTAATCTTGTGACTGTGGCCAGTATAGCCACGTCTTTTAGGGAACTCTGCATTTCCCCCAATGTTGTGTCATAGGAACTCCCTTGCCCTGCCAGTTCAGCAGACTTGATTCAGGAGTCAGTCTCAGAGGCCAAACTAAAATTATATCTTCTAAGTCTTCTGATGACAATTCAAATTCAGTTTTATTGAGGCAAAAATTATATAAAATACACTGCGACAATTTAATGTATCAAATTTGATGAGTCTTGAAAGATGTATACATTTGTAAAATCAGTACTAACATCAAGATATAAAATATTTTTATCACCCCGAAAATTTTACTGTGTCCTCTCTCCTCCCTATACTATCAACCTGCGGTCAACCATTTTTCCACTTTCTGTTATTATAGTTTTCATTTTCTAGAATTTCATAAAAATTGAATTACACAGTATGTCTCTTTGTATATTTTTTAAACCTCATATAATGTTGAGACTTATCTATAGTATCATATGTATTAGCAATTTGTTACTATTTACTGTAGAATAACATTCCATTGTATAGGCGTATCATACTTTGTATATTCATTTAGCCATATTGATAAGTATGAAATGATATTTCCTTATGATTTCAGCTTGCACTTCCTCAGTGGCTAATAATGTTTACCATGTTTTCTTGTTCTCATATTTCAACTTTATACCCTTCTCAGTGGAATGTCTCCTTATATATTTTGCTCACTTTTTTATTAAATATTGACTTTTAGAGTTCTTTATGTATTTTAGATATAAATCATGTGTGAGATAGGTGTTTGTCTTTTAATCCTCTTATCAAGGTATTTCAGAGAAAAAAAATCTTTTAATTTTAAAATAATTTTTCATTTATAGATTGTGCCTTTCGTGACAAATCAAAGAACTCTTTGCCTAGCCCTAGATCTTGCAAAATTTTCTCCATGTTTGTTTTCTTAAAGTCTTATAGTTTTGTATTTTAGATATAACTCCATGCTCCATTTTGAGTTAATGATGTGAATGAGGTATGAGACCTAGTTTGAGGTTCATTATTTGCCTTTAGATGTTCAGAAGTTCCAAATGTTTCAGCACCATTTGTTGAAAGGCTATCTTTTCTTCATTAAATTGCTTTTGCAATTGTGTCAAAAGTTAGTTGGATATATTTACATTGTTCTATTTTTATTTTTTTTTGTTCCGTTCCGTCGATTTGCACATCCATTTTTATGCCAATCCCACATAGTCCTGATTATTTTATATTAAGTCTCTAAATGGGTTGACAACTTCCTCCCTCCTTATTTTTATCAATATTATTTTGTAACTGTTATATTTTCTTTGCTTCTATAAATAAACTTGGGAATTATTTTATCTATATAAAATCTTGGTATTTTAATATGAATTTGTCAACATGTATATCAACCAAAAGAGAAGTCACATCTTTGCTATGTTGATTTTTCAAATCTATGAATATTGTATGTATCTACAACTATTTAGATCATTGATTTCTTCCATCAAAGTTTCATAATTTTTAGCATAGTAATCCTGTCTATGTTTTGTTAGAATTACAACTCAGAAAATACTTTTCTTAGAATGATTGCAAATAGTTTTTTATTTTCAATTTTGATACTCATGTGTTCATTTCTAGTATAGAGAAATGTAGTTTATTTTTTAAATGTTTATTTTGTCTCCTGTGACCTTACTGAATGAATTCACTTATTAATTCTAGGAGATGTTTTTTTTTTTAATTTTGTAGATTCTTTAAGAATTTCCATATAAATACATATCATCTGCAAATAAGGATGGTTTAATGCACTAGCTAGAAATTTTGGTACTATGTTGCATGTAAGTATTAAAAGAAAACATTCTTACTTCACGTTCAACATTAAGAGGAATGCTTTCAATTTTTTATCATTATGTCTAATGCTGGTTGTAGAATTTTTGTAGATGTATGTGGCCAAAGGTCCCGATTAAATTTTTTTTCTGACTTTTTCTCATGATTGGTTGTAAAATTTTGTTAAATGCTTTTTCATCAATTGATATAATTACATAATTTTTCTTCAGCCTATTATATATTAGATTACATAGATTAATGTGCATGTATTGAACTAGCCTTATATTCATGACATACTGTTAAGAAGTTTTACTTTTTTTTATTTTTTGTACTGTCTTGATCTGGTTTTGGTATCACAGAAATACTAGCTTATTCATTGAATGAATTTGTGCTCTCCTGTTCTGTTTTCTGGAAGATATTATGGACAATTGATTTCAATTATTTCTTAGTCATTGGGTAGAATTCTCCAGTGGACCTGGAGATTTCTTGTGTGGGATATTTTTACTGATCAATTCAATTTCTTTTAGAGTTATTGGGCTATGAAAGTATTGATTTTATGTAAGTTGTGGTAGTTTGTTTCTTGAGCAATGGTTTCATTTTATCTGCGTTGTCCTATTCACATGTGTATAATTGTTTGCAATATTTCCTTGTTATTCTTTTGATGTCTACGGAATCTGTACTGATACACTCTTTTTCATTCCTGATACTGGTAATTTGTGTCCTTTCTTTTCTTCATCCATGTCACTGGAGAATTGTCACTCTTATTTTTTCCTTTTTTAAATTGATTTCTTTGGGTTTATCTTGTTCTGGGTTCACTCACCTCCTTGAGTCTGTAAGTTTGTCTTCTGCAAAATTTAGAAAGCTTTCAGCTATTATTTATTTGAACTTTCTTTTTTTTTTTTTTTTTTTTTTAAGTCTGCTCTTCTCTTCTTCTGGGACAAGCACACTACAAACGAATTACAAATGTAGCGGCTCAGCTAATGTTGTCAAAACATAGGTGTTTATTTAGTGTTCTCATCTTTATAACTTTTTCTCTAATGCTCAGATAAGTTTAATGACTTTAGAACTGCTTGTAGAAAGATGCCAAAGGAAAAACAGATAACAAGCAATTGAAAAGAACTGGGTTAGAGTCAAATTGCTACAAAAAGCAGGGATATAGACATTCTCTTTCTCAAGAAGTGACACTTTAATATTTTCTTAAGAATTCTGAGAAGTAACTTAGAAAATTTTTCTGTTCCACAGTGACTTTTGCTGAAGCCATCTTTGGCCAAAGTAGAAAACATTGTATGTTGTCTGCATTTTCTAGTGCTAATAAAATAATTTCAAGTGACAATGCTAGATATCATTATAATTCATCTGCAAAGTAAAAGTTATTCCAATAGGAGACAGTAAAATGCTTTTATATTTTAAGATAGTCTTAAAATAATTTGAAGTAAGTACACCTTAACTGTTAATTCAGTACATTACAATTTTTGTAAGCTGTTCAACATTAAAGGAAAAGATAGATGGTCATGTAAATTGCACAAAAGGAAATGCATTTGAACAGAAGCTCATTAAAAGAGCTATTTTCACCTTAGAGGAGAAACCTGTTCTTTAAAGCAAAAGGTTTATTTATTTATTTATTTATTTTTACATTCTTTATTTCTTTTTAAGATACATCTTTTGTGGACATCAAATTCAGTTTTAATAGCATCACACAGGGAAGCAATTATTCAAGAAGGCCACATTCTGAGACTTGATTGAATTCAGAGGTTTGATTCTTTGCACATAAACCTAAAACTTCATTATCTGCACAATATATGGCAGAATGTATTTGTTAAAGTTAGAGAATGAGATCACTGTTTGGAAACATTCATTGTGACTGCAGCTCAAAGTAATGAATGTGAAAGCAGACCACCACCAAAACAATTATGATCTGTGTCTCTATGTCTTTGTCTCAGAGCTTATTGACTGATGTGCCTCCCCTATCCCACCTACTTCCATTTTTCTAATGGTTTTATCATCTTATTACAGAAAAAAAGAACAAAACTATTGATGGTCCTGGGTCTGCCTATGACCCAGGACCATCACTAGAAAATGATAACATTAATATTTTAGATTGGCTTAGAAGTAAATAAAAATATAATTATACTGTTAACTTTATCAAAATATAGAGTATATCTTTCCCTACCAAAATTGTTAGTGGATGTAGATTCAGATATAGCTATAAATGGATAAATAGTTGGATAGCAACATAGATGGGTATATATGCACATATAAGTTAAATATATTTTCAGGTATTCTCATTCACAGATATTTTAAATGGCAATGAAACTGGAATGATATAATTTTGTAGGTACATAGATTGTATATATAGTTTTGCATATAATAAAATTTATATTTTTGTATATTTTCATAAGTCTATGTGTGCTCCTATGAAGCTATATCTCTAAAAAGACAGATAATTTCATATTAACCTGATACTGTCTCCAGGCTTTTTTTTTTCAGTTGGCCCACTGAATAAAACTCAGGTTCGGCAGACTTAAGTCTCTTATTTTTCTGCCCTCTGAGAAGTATCTTGCCTTTTTTTGGGTAGTTGTCATGCAAAGTCTTTTGTGACTAGGGGAGCAGGATAAGAAGTGAGAGATGGAGTGAAGAAAGAACAAATGAGAAGTAATAAATGCAAACTGAGTGGTATGATTTGGCTCTGCATCCCCACCCAAGTCTCATCTCAGGTTGTAATCCCCACATGACAGAGAAGAGGCCTGGTAGGAGATGACTGGCTTATGGGGGCAGATTTCTCCCTTGCTTTTATCATGATAATAAGTGAGTTCTCAGGAGTGCTGATGATTTTAAAGTGTGGCACTTCCCCAGCTCACACTTGCGCGCTCTCTCTCTCTGCCACCATGTAAATGGTGCCTTGCTTCCCCTTTGCCTTCTGTCATGATTGTAAGTTTCCTGTGACCCCCTAGCCATATGGAACTGTGAGTCCATTAAGCCTCTTTTTTAATAAATTACCCATTCTCTAGTATTCCTTTATAGCTGTGTGAAAACAGATTAATACAGTAAGGATGGAAATACAGTATATATGTATACCTGATAGGAGAGAAATAGATTGAATTAAAAATATTATTACAGAAGTTCTACTTTAACAGTTTTTTATGATATATATATATATGGAATTTAAATTATATTCCATATATATATGGAATTTAAATTATATTCCATATATATATGGAATTTAAATTATATTCCATATATATAGAATTTAAATAGCATGAGATAGGTTTGGTCACTGGACATTTTTCTTGTCACACTCAGACTGTATCATAACACATCTATATATGGAATTTAAATTATATTCCATATATATATGGAATTTAAATTATATTCCATATATATATGGAATTTAAATAGCATGAGATAGGTTTGGTCACTGGACATTTTTCTTGTCACACTCAGACTGTATCATAACACATCTATCTATCAATACTTCAGATTAACTTTATCATGTTCCTTTTGTATTGAGAGTGCATTTTCACCATGACTGATGATTTATCATGATGTTTTGCAAAAACAAATAAATACATTGCTGAAGAGATAGTGTGGAGATCACATTAATATTTCAATTTTTTTTTCTTAGAGAAGAGACTACAGATGTGAGAGTTCTATATTTCAAGTAGAGACCAGTAATTACAAAGCATTTTTTGAGACCCCTGACTTGAATTAGCCTATGAAACAGGATGCAAAATTATCAGCCAGAAATTTGTTTTCAACCCTGTGTCAAACCCTATTTATTAAGAAGTTCTACCTGGTTGGTACTATAGGAGATAATGATTCAAACATGTTGTAATTAATTCAAAATACTTGCCAGATTTTACAAGTTGAAACCAATGCCCCTGGGATCTTGGTCCTTTTTACTGATCTAGTTAGATATATTTTTGCATTACTGAAACAAATCTTCATTAGAACCTAGAGAAATTTCAGAGTCCTATCTTGGATGTAAGAGAAACAAACAAACAAACAAACAAACAAAAAACAACAACATTGTGTTGCAGATACATATTCTATGTAGATGTTTGATGACTGGGCACACTTACAGTTCAGAAGATGTTGCTATGTATATAAAAGCTTTTAAGTCTCCAACTAAAAGATTGTCAAAGTCAATATAACTGATTTTGTTCTATCTACGACTGACACATGACATAACAATGGATATATACAAGCTTGTACAGCGAGTCAGATTCCATATGGCAAATTCTACTCTTGTAGACAGAGATAAAAAAAGAATCCACTGTGACATACATTATGTGAAGGAAAATCATACAAGAAGTCCTAGAGCTCAAAAACATCCCGACTTTGTCTGCATGGAAGCAATATACAATTAAGAATTGGTGTACAGTACTGGTTGTCTTGCTGCCTTGATATCTTACTGTTAGGAAGCCTAATTAAGGTAAGTATAACACAGAGGTGGATCTATTGATCTGCAGAACTTCCTAATGAGATTCTTACCTGATAGAGGAAATTGACTCGGAAAAAGAGGATTGATGCAGACATGGCTCGTCTTCTTGCATCAGTCTACTTGTAAAAACAAGGTTAGAGCCAGAGCAGGTTTCAGGGTTAAGACTGTGTAATACTGACCATAAGAACAACTGATATAGGCAATGATTAAAAAGTCATTGTGTTTTACAGACTCTATTATAAATATGGTATGATACAAATCTGTGGGAGTTTGTAATTGTCACAAGTTTCAACTTTAAACAAACAGGGTTATATATACAGTTACTTGCTCACATTTATTTTTATTTGCACAATGAATATTAAATATACTGTTTAAATGATTTTTTATTTGGACATTCATTGCAGTGCTCCACATTTTATTTAAAAAATAACAGGCTGTGCGTGGTGGCTCACACCTGTAATCCCAGCACTTTGGGAGGCCGAGGCGGGCGGATCACGAGGTCAGGAGATT
>NW_012114899.1:5647785-5659445 GCF_000951035.1 Colobus angolensis palliatus
AGTGAGAAAAATTATAGCCATTCTTAATAAGAGAAGAAAAAAATTAAAAAGAAATGTATTTGGATTACAATTACATAAATTCTCTTTTCACATGGCAAATATAAATAGTAGACATCTTTTCATAGAAGTCTGGAAAAAACTTACCCTGGACAACTACAACAGAGTAACACATTTTAACACACGATTCTTTCCAGCTATTTCCTCTCATGGACACTTGAAATATATTTAGATTTGCACAATTTATTTTTTCCCTCTAATTCCCAGTTCCCCATACACCATCTGCCATTAATTGCTCAGAGGAGGACTAGGTTTTGCCGGATATTTAAGCTTGCAGAGGGGCAAGCTCTGGAGGAAAAGGAGAAAAGGTATTCCTGAGATAAAAAGGCTATGGCTCAGAGAGAATTTTATTCAGGAAATTTAAATAAAAGAGTTGAAGTTTCGGTGAATAGGAGAACAAAATGGAATAAATACATTGCAGGTGATTTTTTTTCTTTCCTGATGTTCAAGAAATGTTAGAGAAGAGTGTGAACATTGTGAACTTGCATATTATCTCTTAAAGCATATTCTTTGATTGTGATATAACTTATGTAGACCCATAATTGTAGGAGCTACAAAGTTCTTCTACTTTATTAATATAGAGAAATGTATATCCTTGTCGAGAGAAAATCAAGCTGTTGTGTGTTTTGGAAGTAGATGACATCCTTTGTTTCTTGGGCGGTGTTTATATCATTAGTCATATCATTCTGCCTAAATGCAAATGATCAGCATAATATAATTCCAGAAAAATGATATGATATCTCAGGCAAGTTTTGTTCCTAAATCAGAACAAAAAAGTATTATTTTCCTACTCAATAACATTTATCACTGAGGTAGATTCCTGAGATTCATAAGAAATCACTGCTTTTAAAAATAATCCAGTTAAGTACTTGTTCTTACAAACTCTTGACTGTAAGTCACCCTATCAGCAGACAGCAAAATGGACAGATGTAAACAAACATACTGACCAAAGGCAAAGTAGAAATATAGAGTAGCTACAAACCATACAACTATAAACAGGAATATCTTTTCAATTTCACATAGCAAACCAAATAAATTTTTGAACTCAGCTTTTTTCTGTATAATCAGCTGATACAGTAGGTTTTATGGAAAAGTCTGTTTCTTTTTCTGGCTCTCTGTGATAAGCACTACTAACCATTATACGTTTTGAACTTATTAACATAACCCTGGTTTTGTTCACAGCAGCAATCCTCATGGTTAACAGCCCTACAACCTGGACTTACTTGCAACTTGTTTAGTCAAAGGATTCATAATTGGGTAATGAGGTCTAAGCAAGAGGTCCCTGTGAAAACCACTGTTTTTTACCGAAAGATATGGGCTCAACTGGCAGTAAGATTTTGCCCTTTTGTTTTCTCCTTTCTTCTTATCCATTAATCATATGTGATACTCTGTAACATAAAACCATCTTGTAAGCCTGAGGAAGAAAGCTACACATTAACAATGGTAGAGGCAAAAAGAAGATGGAATCTGGATTCTCAATGGCAGCCTATGCTTAGGTGTCTTGTTACTTAGAAAAAAAAAAAAAAAGTTTCCTGATTTAGACCCTATACTCAGGTTTCTGCTATAGCATTCTATAACACATAATTTGTAACAAGATATTAATTAAACAAGTGTTGTATTAAGTTATACATGAAACAGCTTGCAAGTTTTACAAGCACCAAAAGATTACATAGTACAATTAAAAGTTTACTATAACTTCTATATGTTTTATATTAAGTGAAAGTATCATGGCTATTATTAAAATAAAGACATTTTGACAAAATTTACATTGTGTTTATGAGATGTATAAACATTCTAAGCAATTTATTATTGACTAAAAAACTACAAATAAGCAACTATGTCAAAAGACCAAGTGTGCATAGGTAGTTTTACTGACTTCTTATGACTATAAAATTATATGAGCTGAATGTTAAACGGAACTTGAAGTCACTCTTTGTGTGTATATGTGGCGGGGTAGGGGGAAGACCTAGAATGAAAAACAAAGAAATAATCTATTTTAAAAATAATCTATTTTATTACTTTAAAATTTATTTATTTTAAATTGTTTTAAACAAGAGCAATTACCAATTGACCAATTTATTTATTAGCAATTGCTATTAGAAAATAAATTATCATTTTAAATTTAGGTGAAAATATAATGACTGAGGAAGATATATTTAACAATATAAATAGAATATATTATATGAGTTATGTGTCTACAATTTTAAAATCACCCGTGGTCAATTGTCCTTTCTAGATTTGCTATCAGTTGAGGATAAATAATCCCATATCTTATAAAATTGACAAAAAAATGAAAAGAAGTAAAATTAAGAATCTTCATGCTATTGTAGAAAAAAAAAGCACATATATGTAGTGTGCCATTGTATAGTACAGAAAAATAGCTAACAGTAACTTAACATATAATTCATCAAATGTACAATGTTACATCTTATTTTCCATAATTTTAAAAAGCACCTAATTTCAAAATTTTGTTAAATTTTTTTTGGGAATGAAAATATTTTGCACGTAAATAGAAAATACAAAGTCCTGTAAAAATGTTCAGTTTCTAGACTTTAGGGTAGATAGGCTCAAATAAGTTCATATATCCTTCTTTTCTTTCTTTCCTCCTTCTTTTACTCCTTTGTTTAAGTCTCCTTTTCTCCCCATCTTTCCACTTTCTTCTTATGTTCTTCCTCCTTCTCCTCTTCCTCCTTTTTCTCCTCTTCCTGTCTATCTTTCTGTTTAAACCCCCTCTCCACTGGATACTCTTCAGCTTGGAGGATTAGATTTTCATATTTCATTTGCGTCTCCCTTGTAACTCAGTAGTAATTACTGCTTTCTAAAATATAGTTTCCCAAAAGGGGGGAAAATACCCTTTCTTCCCCAACTCTACCTGTATTGTCTTTTGCTCCATTTAATCATGTCCTATAAATATGCTTAAAGCTAAAGAAAATATTTTAACAGAAAAAAATTCTGTATCTTACTGATGGGTTTTTCTACTTCCACTATCAAATAGTACTGAAAATTCTACTTATTATCTCCTGTTTCTTGTACCTTAACATTCTCTCAAACAAAATTTCTTACATGTTATGAAATGAGTGGCAAAACAGTTCTGTATGAGTTATTAATATTTATGAACAGATTGAGATTTCATCAAAATGTAATAAGAACATTTATGAACTGGCCCAGAAGATAGTAAGTCACAAAGTAACCATAAAAGTGAGATATATAAATCAAGTAAAGATTAAAGCACAATGACAAATTCTTAATATTTTTCTGACATTGTGGACTAAGAACTATGGGATTTGTCCATTACCCAAGAGAAATGTATCATCATATTAACTCATTTAAGTTAATAGGGACTATTTCAGTTTACAACCCAGGGAATGGTTGACTTTCTTCGCAAGATCCACCCCATGATTTCATCGTAGCTAGTTAAGATTAGTATTAAAATTTAACCTTTCAGATCTACAATTAAATGTAAATTATAGCACTTAAGTTTGGTAGCATATAAAATTTCACTATGAAAAATGTGTTTCCTCTTTTTATTGGAAAATCTATGTCATTTAATTGTTTGAAGGACACAGCACTGATAATGTCTTGTAAGATTTCACTCTTTTTACCTTAAGCAACTCTTCAACAGTCAAATCTTATATATAAAACATGAGAATTTTATACAGCAGTCTATTTCAACAAAATTATATATATTATATATAATGGGTTTTCAGTAAGATCTCTTGAATTTGAAACTCAAGTAAAGTTAATGACAGAATTTTAAGACAAATACTGATCACATCTTAGACACTTAAGAGGAATAAAACTTAGGGGAATTTTTCTGTTATATTCACATCAACGTAATCTTTATTATCTTACACGAAAATGCCGGGATATTTAACTTTTGACATTAAATCTCATAGACTAGAAATGATAGATACAAACAAAAAATGTGGTGGTTAAAAAAGAGGCAATAATGTTTAAACACATTTCAATATGTCCATCTAGTTTATAATAATTTAAATGACAAAAAATGATTATTTGCAAAGTATTCAAAATGGAGCAGTCTTTCAATAAATGTTTCTAAATTAATTGAAAATAAATGTTAATAAATATTCAAATATTTAAAAATATTCTAGCACTTATTTAATAATTTTTACATAAAACATACATTTTCTTTATTCAATGAAAGCCTTGAAATGTTGTTAATATGATATTACCAAAAAGGTATAACCTTTTAAAAGATGTATACTTATACGTATAATATCAATTTGAAAATTAGAAGGCAGAATACAACTATAAAGTAAAATCATTTTATGAATATTTCACAAAAAGGATGACTTGCTATTACATGGAGGAAAACTTATTTCCATCTGTAACAGTTAGAAATCCATGTTGACAGTGACAGAAATAAATGATTAAAGCCAGTTGGACAGTCAAATAAATTTATGGCTTCATATACTGAAGATTCCCATAGAAGTTTAACATCTGATATCCACTGCTTGAGTAGTTTTCAGGTTTTCACCAAGGAGAGATATCTTTTCTCTTCCTTTCTCAGATATGCTTCTTTGGTGTTAACCTCTAAGAAGACTTCAACCTTTTTTTGATCTACTTTTAGGTTCTATTCTATCTTCAAAAGCCCCAGAAATTCAGAACAATTGATTGTGATCATCTGGAAATACATCATGTTCTTAATGTTCTCAATCTTAAATTATGGTCAAGAGAATGGTATGTACATATTGGATTACAATTATTAAACACTGAGGGCCCTCACATGACATTTGGAGCACTCTCACCCAAACACATGTTGGAAAAGCTAGTCCAACTTGGTGGGGGAGGGAGACAGAGACAGAGAGCAAGAGCAAGAGGGAGCAAAGAGAGAGGGAGAGAGAGAGGGGGAGGGGGAGAGGGGGAGAGGGAGAGGGAGAGAGAGAGGGGAGAGTCACTGAATGGATACTCTGGAGAGTCAACAGCCAATCGGCCAACCTGAAAATCTGCCAATTCAGTTTGACAACTGCCAATCCAAGGGGGTTTAGGAAAAACAAAACATGTTTTAATGAGAAAACAATTTCAGTTACTGAAAAGCTATACACAAGATACATGGCCTGCATAAACAAAATTTCTGAAAGTTCTGTGATACTATCAGCCTTCCAATTTTTAGGTTGTTTACTTTTTGGCACCAGCAAAGTCAAAATAAAGAATAATTGAAAACTTGGTTATTTAAAGTCCAAAATAGAGAAACAGGGGTTCTCCCCCTCAAAAAAATATAGCGTATTTTAGAGTTACAGTCTATTTATACTAAAATATATTCCACAGGTAAATGATTCAATTATTTTCACATACTAAAACTATAAATTTGATATGATTTCACAACTGGAGGCTAAAAATTATACAGTCTGTTTACCAGCAACTTATGTAACCATATAACATTGAGAAGATAGTATAAGGCATAAAAATGAAAATGTCATGATATTTCTCTTAAATGCAGTACTCCGTGATGGTAGAGATGTAGAAATTACAATCAAAATGTCTTTAAAAATGTTAATCAGCATTGGAATTCAAGTTTTACTAGTAGTTGCTAAGAAAGAAAATACAGGCAGTGAATGTAATATTGTTAATGCTTTACACAGCAGGAATGGAAAGCCAAGAGCTCTCAGTTACATTTTGAAGCTGTTGAATATTAAAATAAGAAAACCAAATGCAACGCATGGCTGAATAGTAACTTTGGAATTCCAGTTTCACATTTGCAGCCAATTTATCTCTTCATCCTTCTGAAGTAGATAAATTGAATATCACAGTTAATAGTAGTATAGTACTTTGGAGTAAAGCCAAGTATTTGCCTATTCAACAATGATACAGATTCCATTGTGCCTTTCACAGATCCTACTACATATTCTTTAAGAGCAAAAATTAAAAAGAGGAAACAAATTTGCCAGATATGTTCCCCTCTCAATTGTCTTATCTAGCAGAGAGTAATTTCTATCATTTCTCAAATCCACAAAAGATGTATTTTGAGTCTATTGAAAATTTACATTTAAGTACTTGGTAATAGTATAATTTTTTTCAAGTGACAGAAAAAAGGAATTGAATACTTTTTTCTTCAAAAACTTTGAGTACATAAGCATCCTCAAATGATAAGAAATTGGAGAAATAAGTATTCTATTAAGTGACTTTATATATGAAAGTATTAAAAATTTAGCCTCTCACTAGCCAGATCATTATCTTGACTAATAAATACTAGTGATCTAAAAATACACAAGAATGTAGATAATCATTAGTTAACTCCTTTCCAGTTTTGTGGTTTATGTAGCAATTTAATAGACAGGTAAAATACCTTCAGACCTTCAACAAGATGATACTTCACTGCCTTAAATTCATTCTGGAATAACCAAAGGTAAAAATTTAATAGTGAATCACAGAGCCTACTCTATCACATGACAATGTGGTAAGATCAAACAGATTTTTGCAGACTAACGTTTCTAGAATGTTGTATTTTTAAATAAAATATAACTGACTTTTATTATGTTTCTGTTTAATATTAAGATAATGTTAATAACTGATGATATAAAGAAAGAAAAGCCATGGTTCCAATTCTCAAAGATTTTAGGATTTAGTAGAAATGACACATATAAATAGATGAGAAGAATACCAGGTGAAAAGGATAAAGACAGGATATAGAAAGGATATGTTTTTATATTAACAAGGATAAGAGGTAAATCAGGGAAGAAGTAATGACTCAGTTGAATTGTGAGTGCTATAGGAGACTTTGTTATGTGGATGAAAGAGATGAGGGTAGATGGGGGTGGGATGGTGAAAGAGTCATTCCGGTAAGACAAGCACACACAGTCTTGGCCATATTAGGTTTTCTTACAATTATAAATATAGATCGCTTTTCTGAAATTCTTGATTACAGATGGGTGCCAAAATTCAGATATTTTTAAAAAGCAATATATTTCATATACTGAATATAACATCTCATTCAGATATAATCTGAAACTACATCTCATAATCAAACATAATATTTCTATAGTGAAACATGAATATTTTCCTCATGTGGGTAAATACAGTCCAAATGAGTCACATAATAGGTCCATATAGGTTTTGCCATGTGGCAAAAATAAAAAAAAAAAAAAAACTGTGCTTAGGGTTTGTTTTTCTAATTTTGAAAATGTGAATAAGTGACTATAGACCTATAATTACTCAATTCATTTTACTGGGTATATAATTTATAACAATGAAAAGGGAAAATTATGGCAGATAAATTGGGGAATATAGCAGAAGCTAGAGGTCATACAGCTGATAAATGTTAGAGCCAAGGTTTAAAATGAATAAGATTAAGACATAAGTCAATCTTTGCTGCTAGATGACACAGGTCTTATGTGTTGGATGAGTTGAAAGCTAGACGGATCTTCAGGGGACTATTGGACATGATTCTAATGAGAGATGATGAAAACCTGAACTGTGATAGAGAAGACAGGTTCAAGAAAACAGGAAGAGTTAGATATCTTAATTTGATATTTAAAGAGAAATTTACATTTGCCCTAAGACTGCAGTTAGCAATTGAATAGAAAAATAATTGTAATATTTTAACTTAGTGACCATATCATAAAATAAAAAAGCATAGCACTGTTGTGATTATGTTTATGTGTATGGACACATACACACACAGTAATTATATAAATTACACAACTTGGTTAAGGTTAAAGATATACACTCTCCTTCTCAGCATCATGTTTTTTTTTTGGTTTTTTTTGCTTTTTTTTTTGAATGTAGGTATAGGTAACTTTGTGTTTAGAAAAGCATACCCAATAATTAAAATACAAGTAATTTTGTAAAGATACAAAATATGGTTAAATCCAAGATAACAAATTATCATTATGTTAATACTTTACTTTGAAAGGTATCATTATCTTCAAGTTATATTACCCACACCTATGGCTTCCATAAGTGAAATGCTTTTATCAGTGAAAACAAAACTAGCCTGCATAAACAGAGTAGGATTGAAGAACTAAACAAAGAGTCATTCTTGAGCTGCCCAGGGTATGTCCTGCCCACAGTGGCCCCCAAGATGACCCAAGTGGGAGGTAAAATCCAGCCTGCTCTTCCCTTCACCAAGTTGCTCACCTTGACATGGGTTGTATCAGCCTAGAGGACAGGCTGCCTCTCCCAAGTGGTTCTGCCGTAATGGCTGAAATTTTGTAATCATTATTGGGTGAAGCAGAATGCAATTTGTCACCTTTGTAGTGGGCGTAAAATTTATAACAATGAAAAGATAAAACGATGGCAGATAAAATGGAGAGTATAGCAGAGGCTAGAGGTCACACAGCTCATAATTGTTAAAGCCAAGACCTTCAGTGGAGGGTCTGTCAAAGGCACCTCAGTACTAATAGCCACTGGTGGCCTTGTGTTAAACTCCCCTTTAGTTGTTCACTAACTTAATAAACTTAAGGACTTCAAATACTGCTCTTTTTTCATTTATCTTCCACAAAACCAGTTTCATGTAGTGAACAGAATATGGGTATCACCAGCATTGGTGCTTGAGGTTCAAGAACATGAATGTCTAGGTTTGAGCTCTGACCTTGCCACTTTAGAACCTAAATGTTGCCTTAGGTAATAAATACTACATCGAAGAAAAGACAAGTTTTGCTGAAACAAGTCAGCAATGGATTGTGAGCAGAGGATGGAAACACATTTAAACATTTACTAATTGGCTTTCTCATTAAAAACACTCAAGTTCTGAAAAATCACTAAATCTACACCTAAATTTGCATACATATGCTGATAAATTACCATGTACAAGTTCATTAAATGGGTTGTATCTATATAATTTTCCTATTATGCAACCTAATTTCTGACAGAACATTGAAGTACATTATTTGTACATATATTCAGAGAATTTTAGAGACCACTAGGAGATAAAGTGTTGAGGTGAAATCAATTTTTACACTACTTAAGTAAAAAGAAAATATGAATTCATCTTTTATGATGTTAACATCTTATATATTTCATATTATAATGAAATATATAATGAAAACAAGTGTAATATTAGTCAAAAGAAATAAACCTAAAAAATGAATTTGTAAAAGTCTGTTCATTTGTATTAAGGATAACATGTGTATTTATGTATATGAATAGAGAACCCTGAGGCAAATCAAGAATAAAATATACAAGGAGACTATAGTACTTTATAGATAATTAGAAACAACAAATATAAATAGACTCACACTGCAAAAATATACTTAATTACCTGTAAAATTTATTACGGAAGCTTACTATGCTTAGTACTTTGTTCACAGTAAAGCAACTAGCTTTAAAGTTACCAGTTAGTGAGGGGTGCAGCAGTTACAAAGAGGGTCAAGAATACTATGTTTCATGCCATGTTAAGAAGCAGGCAGCATTCAGGGATTCCCTCATATAGTGCTATAGACTCTGAGGAATACACATAGTGGATAATTGGATGGAGTCACAAAAGGACAAATAGAATTGTCATCTTATATAAATATATAAATCAAGTAAGCACATTTAAGAACTGCTAGGATATCACTACTGTCTTCTTTCTCTAATCAATTCTCTTTACATTAATGTAAATAAATTAGTGTATCAGTGAGAGTTGCTTTTCCTCCTCTAACGACTAGTTTCATTGAAGGTGTGGTTCTCAGATTGCAAGATGAAGTAATTCACACCCTTGAAATACTTAAGAGTTTAATTGAGCTTGTTGTGACATTAACAGTCTCCTGCTATAAACCAACTATTTTCAGTTCTTACAACCATCACAAGGGGACAAGATTGCTCCTGGCAGTACAGAGAGAAGAGATGGTATGCCAACCTATAGATGTAGTTAGGTATAATAGTATAGATACCACACTATTCCAAAAAGCATTTTAGGAAGCAAACAATGAAATGGTCCAACATGATAAATGATAAAATGATAAGTAAGTGAGATATTACAGAATATACGTCTAAATGTTAGCAGCAGTTACTCTGGTGCAGTTACTTCGGTGGATTATAATTGCAGGTTTTTCTCTGTTTACTTTTTTCTCTGTTTCAGATATAATTTTATTATTTATGTGTTCTCTGTTTAATCTCCTTTTAGTTATTTTGAAAAGTGTTATTTTGATAAAAATTCAGAAAATTGAAGAGAAGAATGGGTGAAATTTAATGAACACTAAAGTTTCAGGTTCTTGCACAGTTCTAAGACAGTGATCACAGATTTGGCTCTGAGCTTTCTGGCAACCAATGCCATAATAATAATACTAATCAGTTATATATAATTAATAAAAAATATCATAAGTCAGAAAAAGTAACTACTTCAAGCTTCAGGCCTCATTTAGAGGCAAAGATAGGTATTTCTTGACAAGGTCTTTAAAAGTTGTTTTCATAATAAATATTTTTAACAATCTCCCTTTGATAGAAACAGAAACATAATTATTGGGGCTTTTTCCCTATAGAGTTTGTCTACATGAAACTATCCCATGGATGCCAGAAGTACTCATCAAGTCCCTGAGGAGTGAGCTGACAATTCAGTGCACACAGTATGTCTACAAAATAAAGAAGCAATGATCCTTACATAATGTTTTGGAAAACCAGCTTTTAATATATATTTTGCTGTAAAGATCAGCTATTATTGATTTCCAACAAGGCACTTCAATAGAGATATTTGTCACTAAGGCTCCATTTACATGATTCAGCAATTAACAAAGCCAGAGCCATGGCTGAATCATCCTAGAGGAGTTCAAAGATGACCTGCACATGCATAGCAACAACACATGATCACAGGCAATCCACGAAGAGAACAATGTTTTCCAAGAAATAAAGGGTCTATTTCATACCTACAGAGGACCTACACTCCAATCCATTGCACAAATAAATTGAATCTGCAAAATATATGTATGGCTAATGATCCTTCATGTGAGGCTTGAGGCTAAAATATACCAATGAAGCATTCAAGGAATGTTTAACTTTAGGAGGTTTCTATCTTGCTAAAACTTCTGGAGAAATTAAGAAAATATATAATTTTAGGAAAACCAATGAGATCATTGCCACACAGATACATTAAATAGGCTAGGGAAACAATGGAGGATATTACATGTACTGATGGTTGAGTTCTTTGGTATAGGTAAAGAGCAACAGTGGCCAGTTTTCCCTAAGGCGGTCTTCTTTTAGGTTGAACAGTATGAAGTTGCTGATTTTTGACCAATTGGCACCTCCATGTGGCAGTTTTATGTGTCTTAACCTACAGTTCATGAGAACAAATTTATTTTATTTACTCATGGGAGAATCTATCTTTATTCTTTGCATCAGGACTTAGAATCCAGACAATAAATATACTTACGTGCACTTGTAAAATTGACTCTCTTATAATTAGAAGTAGAATAGGTTTTACTTATTCCCACTCTGCATCTTTCTGATTTCAGTAGTTGCAATCTCTAGAGATCGCTGTGATTACAGGTAAGATGATAACGACCTTATTCCAGCGGGGGAGTTTATAACCTAGGCTAAGTCAATAAGCACCACACACAATCATCTATTGGTTCAGAAATGGGTATATTACAATATTGGGCTAAACAGAGAGGGGTTGGTGACTGTTGAAAGTGTTATGCATATAAATTTGAAAGTGGAATAGGCTAGAC
>NW_012114899.1:5659950-5661288 GCF_000951035.1 Colobus angolensis palliatus
CCTCGTGATCCGCCCGTGTCGGCCTCCCAAAGTGCTGGGATTACAGGCTTGAGCCACCGCGCCCGGCCAAAATTGACTCTCTTATAATTAGAAGTAGAATAGGTTTTACTTATTCCCACTCTGCATCTTTCTGATTTCAGTAGTTGCAATCTTTAGAGATCGCTGTGATTACGGGTAAGATGATAACGACCTTATTTCAGCGGGGGAGTTTATAACCTAGGCTAAGTCAATAAGCACCACACACAATCATCTATTGGTTCAGAAATGGGTATATTGCAATATTGGGCTAAACAGAGAGGGGTTGGTGACTGTTGAAAGTGTTATGCATATAAATTTGAAAGTGGAATAGGCTAGACTGAGATTATGAGGAAGACTGTCTTAAAATGAAGCCATGATCAATGAAGTAAAAGCTGACAGATAGTAATATAGCTAAACTCTTGGATCAGTCCTTGCCTGAAGCCAGGCCGAGAGGAATTCTAGACCTTCAGATTCAGAAGCTAATGAATATGCAGCATTCTGTGTGACAATTTTAGTTATGTTTTTATTACTTTTACAATAAAGTATCTTAACACATATGTGAAGGCAGTCATTTTATATATATATAATCATTAAAAACACATTACCATAAATACATAAATATTGTGCAAATTATTGGTAAATTTAGTATGCTCTATAGCTCCAAAAGAAATTAGATTCAAAATCATACAAATATGTGTGTATGTATATATACACACACATATGTTTTATAATTATTAAGTTACCACTCTAGAAGTAAAGAAATGCCTGTTTTATACACACACACACACACATTTGTATGTATACAAATTACATTTCCTCTCTTCTAGAGTGGCAACTTAATAATTATAAAAATGTTATATGCAGCTAGTGGTAATTAGTGCTGGGTTTGGATTTCTGATCTGGTATGTGGATACTCATGCTTTGGGGTTCTATTAATGTGTCAGATGTAAACAGATGTGAGACAGAAGTAAAGTGGTAGGTGGGGGTGATGGGGAAGAATATCACTGGCATTTCACAAAGATTTCCAACTCTTCTGTTACCTTGTGAGGGGAAATCTTCATTTTTAATGACCCAAAACTTACTTTAGCCATTGATTATATTCCAAGACAGAAGTGCCTCTACTACCAGTTTCTCTAGTTGTGGTATGAACCTCAATGTTCAGACAAACTGAATAACAGCTGATTATATCTGACAAGTTTCAGAGGGTCTGGGGTCAAAAATAAAAGCTTTTGAAGTGACAAATAGATGAAATCATTGACGAAGTGGTACCTAATAGAATGATTCAATTTGTTCTAAGTAAAAAACAAAAAAAAAAAAAAA